>NW_012115655.1:517956-528698 GCF_000951035.1 Colobus angolensis palliatus
GGAGGCCGAGGCAGGTGGATCACGAGGTCAGGAGTTTGAGACCAGCCTGACCAACATGGTGAAACCCTGTCTCTACTAAAAATACAAAAATTAGCCAGACTTGGTGGCCCGTGCCTGTAACCCCAGCTACCCAGAAGCTGAGGCAGGAGAATCACTTAAACCCAGGAGGCAAAGGTTGCAGTAACTGAGATCATGCCACTCCAGCCTGGGCGACAAAGCTAGACTATGTCTTGAAAAAGAAGAAAAACAAAACAAAAAACAACGAGCTATCACTACATACCTTTTAGAATGGCCAAAAGTGAGAACACTGACAACACCAATACTGGTGAGGATATGGAGCAACAGGAACTCTTGTTCATTGCTGGTGGGAATGCAAAATGGCACAACCACCTTGGAAGACAGTTTGGCAGTTTCTTACAAAGCTAAACATCATCTCGCCATATGATCCAGCAATCATACTTCTAGGCATTTACCCAAATGAATTGAAAGCATATGTCCACACAAAAACCTACCTGCAAATTTTATTGCAACTTCATTCATAATTGCCAAAAATGGGAAGAAACATAGGTAACCTTTAATAGTGAATGAATAAACAAGCTGTGAAACATCCACATATTAGAATATTATTCAGGAATAGAAATAAATGAGCTGTCAAGCAGTGAAAAGACATGAAGAAACTTTAAATGCACAATGCTAGGTGTAAAAAGCCAGTGAAAAGATCAATGGTCGTCCGGGGCTGGAGGAGAAGGAAGGTGTATCACAGGGGGATTTTGGGGGCAATGATTCTTTCTGTTTAATACTTTAATTGTAGATAACATGACATTATGCTTTTAGCAAAACCCATAGAACAACACAAAGAATGAATCCCAATATAAACTGTAGACTTTAGTTAATGCTGATCCATCAATATTGGTTCATAACTTGTAATAAATGTACCACACCAATGCAAGACATTAATAATAGGGAAAATGAGTGAGAGAGAAGACGGAGAATATGGGAACTTTCTGTACTTTTTACTCAACTTTTCTGTAAGTGTAAAACTGCCCTAAAATAATATCTATTCCTTTCAAAGAGAGAGAGAGAAACCAATTGGAGTTGAAGTCTAATTGTTTTTGCTTAATTTCAATTCTAGATAGATAATATGGTTTGCAACTCTTGGAGGGGATAAGAGTTAATACAAGATTGTTATTCAGTAAGTTACCAAAAAGATATCCAGGCTGCCAGATCTCTCCCCATGTTATATTAGAATAGCATGACAGGCCGGGCATGGTGGCTCACGCCTGTAATCCCCGAAGCAGGTGGGTTACTTGAGGTCAGGAGCTCGAGACCAGCCTGGCCAAGATGGCGAAACCCTGTCTCTACTAAAAATACAAAAATTACCTGGGTGTGGTGGCAGGTGCATGTAACCCCAGCTACTTGGGAGGCTGAGGCAGAAGAATCACTTGAAGTTGGGAGACGGAGTTGCAGTGAGCTGAGCTCGCGCCACTGCACTCCAGCCTGGGTGACAGAGCGAGACTCCATCTAAAAACAAACAAACAAAAATGACAATACAAGAGGTGTATGCAGAAGCCTAGTACACACCCAGAAGTAGACATTCCTACAGGACTATCTAAAAGTGGTATAGAAAGAGGAAACAAGGAGAGCAAGGAGCTGGGCTATGTATATGACTTTCTGGAACTCAAGATTCTGGTGAGGTCCAGAAAGCTGGGCATACCTGCTTGGTGGAAACCTTGGCCTGAGATGGGCAGAGCTGGCTCTCCTGGCATCCTTGTGTGCAAGCAGGATCTTGCGCACAAGGATATACAGGACATTCTGGAAGGTTGCTGCTGAGACACATCTTCCTGTCCTTGTCATCCTCATGGAGGGCTGGGCCTGTCCAGAGTTGGGTATATAGCCAAGTGCCAATAAGGCAGAGATTGAAATCTGAGTTTCTCTGAGCCCAAAGCCCTTGCACTTTCTGCCTCATCCCACTGTCTCTCTCAACAATTTTCTCCCTTTGGGCCTCTATCTTGAGCCCTCTATGTTTCTCCCTACACAACACCCAACCAACACAAAAGAGGCTAATACCTCTCTGTACCTCTCCGTTACATAGTTTTTAAATTTAACACTCCTTTATTAAGCAGTAACTTTGTGCCAAACCCTGTTAAGTTGGAGATACTAAAAGAGGAATAAGATTAAACTCAAGGATCTCACAGTCTAGAGATAAAGACATGTAAATTACAGTGAAACAAGATATTAATTGCTATAAATAAAGGGAAAAAATTTATTGGAACCACAATAATCCAGCATTTTGAACTCTACAGGATATTATGGAATTCTACAGGATATTATGAAACTCTATGAAAGTCCACGTAGTCTACATTTTTTTGTACCTCTCTATCTAGCTTTTTGCCAGAGCTTCACATTTAAAATTCCTTTCAAACCTCTCCCTCCTATTCATATTCTTCAGCCTTTTGTTTCTTCCTCAAGATTGCTAACTCTTGCTGATTTTCCAATTCAGTCAAACTGCTAGGCCACTGTATGCACATTCATCCAACATAATTACTGTGATTCTTTCACCTGCAGGAAAGAAGAAATGAGCTTTACCCACGGCACACTGTCATTAAGCAGGGGGGATTACCAACGTGCAACCTCAAGGCCATATTCCACAAGGAGGGTGATGTGGCCAGAAGTGAAATGATGCTATGGAGTCTAGATGACAGAGCCAGCCAGTTCCTTCCCACTGCCAACCCCTGTGTTAGGGCCAAACTCCAAGGTGGAACAGGGAGGATGGAGAGCAGTGAGCAACTAGTCCCAAGCCCCACATGTCAGGGCTTTTCTCGGGCGGTAGACAAGGGGAGGAATCAGGTATTGACAGTTCCCTGTTTTTCACACTGCCACAGGCAGGCCATGTTATGCACTCTTGTCTTGGGACAACTTATCACCAAATGCCTCACACAAAACCTCTACCTGCTTCTCTACATTCCTTTTCTGTTACTGTCCAGATTCCCAGGTTGCATTTTAGTAATATCACGGGAGGAGATGCTCCTCACAACCACAATGGACTCCTGACTTTCTGCCTCAACTCATGCCTTTCCTTCCCTCCTGGGATCTCTGAACCTTCTTCTGCACCTACCTTGACCTCTACTCACTATTCATTTGGCCAGGTTCAGATCTCCTGGGATCTTTCCTCAACCATCTTCATGCCCACACATCCTTCCTCTATAATATCTTTGTAGTGAATTAATCTGTTTTCAATTCTGATCCTTTGCTAGACTGTGGGCAATTTCAAGTCAGGAGAATTTTGTCTTTCCATTCCTAATGCCTAGCAGTGCCTAGAACTGTGTAGACAACAATGTATTTGTATTACTGTCTCCTTCCTAATGTGTAAATATATGTGATGTAGCACGTGGTTGAAAGTACACATTTTTGAGCTATCCTGCTTAGGTTTGAGTCCTGATTCAGTCATTTACTCTGGATTTGGGGGATGCATCTAATGTTATTCTTCCTTAGTGTCCTCAAATGTGAAACAGGAATAAAAATATTTATCTTATAGGTTTGTTGTGGGATTTGAATGAGTAGATAGATGATAGATAGATAGATAGATAGATAGATAGATAGATAGATAGATAGATAGATAGATAGATAGGTTTTGAATGATACCTGACACACATTAAGTGCTGGATAAGCATTAACTATCATCATTGTCATCATTACCATTATTATTATCATTATCATCAGATTTGTAGTCCTGACAATAGAGCACAGCACAACAGAGAATAGAGTTCTTGGTTCCCCACAATGCCTTTCTTGAGATTACAAAAATACTTGCTTAGATTTATCTGACTTCCAGATTATTCAGAATAAACAGCTAATACTGACCTTTCGTGTTCAGATCTGCTGACACAAGCTTGCTCCAGAGGGGTTTCTGCTGATTTAAATAAGTAGAACAACTGTTAAACAGTACTTTAGACAAAACCACAAACTCTTCTCTCAAATGACATTTATAATTAAAGAATAACTGGCTATTTATAAGGGGGGAAAGCCACCAGAATAGAAGATTTTTTTTAAAGGGGGGAAAAAGAGAAAATTGTGTTATTATTGGTAATGACTTTGGAAAGATAAGAAATGTTTCTTAAAAGGAAAATTAGCGAGGCTGTTAATTTTAGAATATTGCGTTCAATATGCTGGATTTCTTTAGAATGATACAGATATTGAGAAGGAAAATGCTAAGGGGAAGAAAAAGAAATTTTAGAAAAAAGCTATCCAGGCAACTGCAAGAAACTCAAGCCAATATGTAGCATGCATCTGCTGGCAATACCCTCATCAAATAAGAAAATAAGATACAAAACTGAAATTGCTATTCAAAGAAACTTGATAAACAAAATAATCCATTCAATATAACAGATGTCTGTACAATAGTGTGTGCCATGACTAAAATATCTGACCCACCCACCTACCCACTGGCATTGCTACCAAAAACATCAATTTAAACTGGGCAACCTGAAATGTGCAAAATAAAACTGGCTATAACTACAATGTCAGCAAAACATATTCACGCGGAAAAGACTGGAAGTATTTAAAAGGCATCATCTAAAAAGTGTGCTTCCAAATATTATACTCTCTCTCCTTGGCCCAGGTACATGTTCTGTCCTTATGACATTTTTTACCTCTAGTTCAGTTCATTGGTTCTGCAATTTTAATGAGATAAAAGAAGCTATGCTCAATTTAGTTCACTCAAAAGATATTTGTTACCCGTCCTGTATTCCAGGCCCAGCGGTAGTTACTGGAGATACTAAAATGAATGAGGCATGTTCAAGGTCTTGAAGAGTTGACACTCTAGTGCTATATCTGTTTCGGAGTAAACCGAAGCATCACTTCAGATCTATTTGAGTCTCTGCAAATCTGGACGCACTAGATGAATGGTTCATATTTATCTCTTTGGTGGAAAATTATCAAATTTTCTGGACTATTATATTTCCATTAAGAACATGAATGCCAGGTACCTAGTTTAAAGTTGCTGTTATGGACTAGCCTAAAAGATTTGGTATAAGGCAAGAGAAACTTCAGCACTTTGCGATCCAAATCTAATCAGTAGGAAAGTTACTTCTTATTTTTCATGTTTTCATATACAAAACGGAAGGTTTGAACAATGGCTTTTTATACCCACTGTGCCTTTCTTGGATACTGTGAATATTACCAGAGTGAAGCAATTCTCATATTTCAGGGGGAAAAAAAGATAATACACAAATGATAACTGTCAAAACAAAATTAATCATCATATTTTCCTGTTGCCTAATTTCTTGATTAACTTCTGATGGCCCTCTGAGACAATGAATAAAAATGCTCAAACAAAAAGGACCTTAAAAGGAGGTGAACTTTCATTGCACAGTGTTTCTGACAGTTTGCTCCTAAGCAAAGCAACTGGCGTCCCTGGGGACTCATTCAACATTCATTTGAATCATGGAGAAAGAGACCCAGTTTGGAAGATGTTTTTCTGCAGTACAGAGGGGGACTTTGATCCTAGCTCAGATAACAGCTGCTATCCCTGAGAGGATTTTCTGGTCGTTCTATCCCTCAGGCCAGGTAAGTCTCAAGGGAGGTGTCTAGTTGACCTCAGAGCTCAGCCAAGCAACTGATACCTGAGGGAGGGTCTTTGAGTGGGCAAAGGAGCCTGGCATCAAGTGTTATCATTCTGTCAGTCTCTCTCCTGGCTGGAGACAGAGCACACAGGAAAGGAACTCCTAAATGGAGCCAGGTCTCACCTGGATTTTCCCCCTCATTGTAAAATTGAAGGAAAGCAGGAAGCCAAAATACCATGATAGATTTTGGTCTCTGCCATTATGTTTTCTCACTATTCTGGAATTGTAACAAAGTGTTTCCTTTGAAATTCCTGACCCTTAGCTTTTAAATACAGAAGCAAAGGTGAATATGCATGATTAATCTCTTAGAAGAAAATAAAATATGTTGTATAGTTAATCAGGTAGCATGGAAGAATATAAGACTACATCAATATATCACCTTGTAGGAAACCATTTTTCTTTTTCTTTTTTTCTTTTCCTTTTTTAGAGATGGGTCTCACTATACTGCCCAGGCTGGCCTCAAACTCCTTGGGTCAAGCAATTCTCCCTCCTCAGTCTCCCAAGTAGCTGGGACTACAGGCATGCATAACTGGACTTAGCTCCTTTTCATTTTAGAATTAGGTATATTTGAAAAAGAATTGTAGTATCCCCTTTAAAATGTAAAAAATGACATTTATGCAGCTAACAGACACATGAAAAAATGCTCATCATCACTGGCCATCAGAGAAACGCAAATCAAAACCACAATGAGATACCATCTCACACCAGTTAGAATGGCGATCATTAAAAAGTCAGGAAACAACAGGTGCTGGAGAGGATGTGGAGAAATAGGAACACTTTTACACTGTTGGTGGGACTGTAAACTAGTTCAACCATTGTGGAAGACAGTGTGGCGATTCCTCAAGGGTCTAGAACTAGAAATAATACCATTTGACCCAGCCATCCCATTACTGGGTATATACCCAAAGGATTATAAACCATGCTGCTATAAAGACACATGCACACATGTGTTTATTGTGGCTCTATTCACAATAGCAAAGACTTGGAACCAACCCAAATGTCCATCAGTGATAGACTGGATTAAGAAAATGTGGCACATATACACCATGGAATACTATGCAGCCATAAAAAGGATGAGTTCATGTCCTTTGTAGGGACATGGATGCAGCTAGAAACATCATTCTCAGCAAACTATCACAAGAACAGAAAACTAAACACTGCATGTTCTCACTCATAGGTGGGAACTGAACAGTTGAGATCACTTGGACACAGAGTGGGGAACATCACACGCCGGGGCCTGTTGTGGAGTAGAGGGAGGGAAGAGGGATAGCATTAGGAGATATACCTAATGTAAATGACGAGTTAATGGGTGCAGCACACCAACATGGCACATGTATACATATGTAACAAACCTGCACATTGTGCACATGTACCCTAGAACATAAAGCATAATAAAAAATTTTTTTTAATGTAAAAAATTAATCTACATATTGACACTGTGAGGTAAAACTACATCTTTGTCATTGTATTTATGATATGAAACATCAGGGAAATCACTGAAGCTACAAAGACAGAAGAAAAACACTTTTATGATAATTTGTTTGAAAAGGTGACTATCATAGAAAACTCCAGCCATCACAAAATTATTCTGCCACTCATAGTTTAATAAGCCATTATTTTTCATTTGTGTAATCCTCTAACAAATAAAGGAGCTAACATTTATTTGTTAAGCACTTATTATGTGCAAAGCATTGTTTTAGATGCTGTGGGGAATAAAGATATTTATAACAGTCCCTAGATTTACTAGAGGGATTAAGACTGTACGTGGTAGGAAATGGTAAACACCATAGAGATGACATAAACTAGAGGAGTTAAAAAAAGTCTCCCAATGACCACCAGTCCCATACGCAGTTTTGATTTCAACTATTAACTCAATTGAAAGCTAATTTCAGGATATCAGGATATTTAGCCAATATCTTCCCCATCACAGAGAGAAAACGAGCTGCTATTAGCCCACAGAGAGAGGCTTACACCTCTCCGCAGATTTATGAAAGCGAATGAAGATAGGCAATTTGCCTATCTTTCTCCACTCTCCTCTCTTCTTTCAACCTTTATATTCAGGTAAGAAGTGTGGCACTGGCTGCAATAAAGGAAGCTGAAACAAGAAGAGAAAGAAAGTTGCTTCTCCAGTCTTCTGCAAGCCATCTTGCATTCTTGGGCAAACCTCCCTGGCTCCGCAGGGAATATGTGTTTGAGAACCCACATTCTGAAGGGAAGTCTGGCAATACCAAGGGTATCTTCAACTGATTCTTCTTAACAGGTCAAGAGCCAGAGCCTTGATGAGGGAAAGAGAGGAGATATTTTTGTTCTGTCTCAAGGAAAGTGCCTTCCTTTGAGTCCCTGAGACTAAAAACGTTGTCATTATAAGAACTATTGACAAACATTCAGCATGACAGGAATGTGTGTAAAATACACAATTGTGTAGAAAACACAAACTCCACATGTGATGGATTTTGTGTTTTAATTCAATAAGTTAGTTAGATGTCTTGCAGTATACGCTGGGCACCTGTTCAATATTTCTATTCTTTGGGAGAGGAGATCTTTACCACTTAAAATAACTAGATCAGTGAAAAAGATTCATTCTTACTCAAGCATTTATACCAATTATATCAGATGTGTTCATTCTTTCCCCTTTTTTTCCTACTTTCTAATACTTCAGATTGTCCATAATAGGATTCAATTAGGAAACTTACTTTGTACTTTGTGTCTTAACTTGGATTCTTAACCTTTTTATCTTTTATCCTTTTATGAAGATTTTACATTTCCCCGTTTCTGATATTACCCTTCTTCTAAAGACTTTCAGTGTGAATATCTTTTACAATCATCTCTACGTAATAGTGCTTTTTCACATATGTCCAGGTCCCCCCATCTATATCTGCACATTACATACCTATGAACCCGTATCAATACCCCGCCTACCTACCTATCATGCTAGGGTTGCAGGACGAGTATTCTTCTCTTTTCTGTGTGGACGCCTCTTCTTGTACAGCCAACCAGAACATCCTTGATTGTTTACAAGATGTAGCCTTGTCTTTTCCTTGTCTTCTTTTGACACTTTGCCTCATTAAGTTTTTTTTTCTGTTCATTATTATCATTGTCAAGTTCAGCAGGTAAGGTCAGTAATACACCTTCACAGTCCTACCTCAGGGCTGTATCAACTCTCCAGTCAACCTTATGTCATAATTTAGTTCACATTGTCTTTCCCTCTTCCCGTCACAAGACATCACACAGGTCCATTACACTGAGGACATTATGCTGATTAGACCTTGTGAGCAAGAAGCAGCAGCTACTCTAGACTTATTGGTAAGACATGTCAAAGAGTGGGAAAGAAAGCCTAAAATACGGAGGCGTTCCACCTCACTCAAATTTCTAGGGGTCTAGTGGTGTGGGGCATGCCCAGATACCACTTCTAAAGTCAAGGATAAGTTGTTGTGTTTGTTCTCTCCCACAACTAAGAAAGAAGCACAGGGCCTACTAGGCCTCTTTGGATTTGGAAGGCAGCATATTCCTCATCTGGGTGTGTTACTCTAGCCCATTTACCGAGTAACCCAAAAAGCTGCTAGTTTTTAATGGGCCTCAGAAAAAAAGAAGGTTCTGCAACAGATTTAGGCTGCAGTACAGGCTGTTTTGGCACTTGGGCCATATGAGTCACCAAATCCAGTGGTGTTTAAAGGCTCAGTGGCAGATAGGGATGCTGTTTGGAGCCTTTGGCAGGCCCCATAAGTGAATCACAGTACAGGCCTTAGAATTTTAGGATAAGACCCTGCCATCATTTACAGATAACCACTCTCCTTTTGAGATACAGGTATTGCCCTGCTACTTGGCCTCAGTAGAAACTGAACATTTGACTGTGGGCCATCAAGTTACCATGTGACCTGAGTTGCCTATCATGAACTTGGTGTTATCTGACCCACCACGCCATAACATTAGGCATTTACAGCAACACTCTACAGTCAAATGGAAGTGGTTTATACATAATAGGACCCAGCAGGCCTTGAAGGTAAGGGACATGAAGAAATGGCCCAACTGCCAGGAACCCCACTCATGCTACACTGATTCTCTCTCCCAGCCTGCATTTCTGGCCTCATGGGGAGTTCCCTGCAATCAGTTGACAGAGAAAGAGAAGACTTGGGCCTGGTTTACAGATAGTTCTCCACAATACGCAGGTACTACCTGAAAGTGGACAGTTGCAACATTGCAACCCTTCTCTGGGCCATCCCTGAAGCACAGCAGTGGAGAGAAATTCTCCCAGTGGGTAGAATTTGAGGATACACCTGGTTGTTCACTTTCTTTGGAAAGAGAAATGGCAAGACAAGCAGTTATATTCCAATTCATGGGTTGTGGCCAGTGATTTGGCTGGATGCTCAGGGAAACAGAAGGAACATGGTTGAAAATTGGTGATAAAGAAATGTGGGAAAGAGGTAGGCAGATACACATCTCTGAATGGACAAAAATATGAAGATATTTCTGTCCTATGTGAATGTTCACCAAAGGGCGGCCTCAGCAGAGGAGGATTTTAATAATCACAGGGATAGAATGTCCATTCTATAGATACCAGTCAGCCTCTTTTCCCAGCCAGCTCTGTCATTGCCCAATGAGTTCATGAACAAAGTGGCCAAGGCGGCAGAGATGGAGTATATGCATAGGCTCAGCAACATGGATTCTACTCCCAAAGGCCAATCTGACTATGGCCCACTACTGAGTACCCAGTCTGACAGCAACAAAGACTAACACTGAGCCCCCAATATGGCACAGTTCCCAGGGGTGATCATCCAGCTACCTTGTGGCAAATTGATTATATCCGACCATTTATTTCTATCATAGAAGGGGCAGAATTTTGTCTTTACTGGAATAAACACTCTAGATATAGATGTTTCTTTCTTGCACACAATGCTTCTGCCAAAACTACCACCCAAGGACTTACAGAATGCTTTATCTACTGTGCGGCATTCCACACAGCATTGCTTCTGATCAAGAAACTCACTTCACAGCAAAAAAAAAAAAAAAAAAAAAAAAAAAAAAAAAAAAAAAAAGGTGTGGCAATAGGACTATGTCTGTAAAATTCGCTGGCCTTATCATGTTTCCCATTATCCTGAAACAGGCATGATAAAACAATGGAAT
>NW_012115655.1:529838-542367 GCF_000951035.1 Colobus angolensis palliatus
AAAAGGTTTTCCAGAACGTTGTATATGCTGTGAATCAGCATTCAGTATATGATGCTATCTATCCAATAACCAGAATTAACAGGTTCAGGGATCAAAGAGTGAAAACGGAAGAGGCACCACTCATTATTATCCCTTGTGACCCACTAGCAAACTTTTGCTTCCTATTCTCATGACTTTATGCTCTGCTGGCCTACAGATCTCAAGCTGGAAGGAAGAATGCTTCCAGCAAGAAACAAAATAATTCCACTGAACTGCAAGTTAAGACTTTCACCCAGCTACTTTGGGCTCCTTATGCCTCTGAATCAACAGGAAAAGAAGGGAGTTACAGTGTTGGCTTGAGTGAATGATCCAGGCTACGAAGGGGAAATTGGACTTCTCCCCCACAAAAATAAGGAATAGTATGTCTGGTATACAGGAGATCCCTTAGGGAGTCTTTTAGTATTACCACACCTTGTTGTAAAGGTCAGTGTAACACTACAACAACCCAATCCAGGCAGGGCTATTAATAGCCCAGATTCTTCAGGAATGAAAGTTTGGGTCACCTCATCAGGCAAAGAACCATCACCAGCTGACATGCTTGCTGAAGGCAAAGGGAATACTGAATGAATAGTAGCAGAAGGTAGTTATAAATATCAGCTATGATCATGTGACCACTTACATAAATGAGACTTTAATTATCATAAGAATTTTCTCCTTATTTTTTATGAATACACTTGTGTATATACATATATATATACACACACACACATACATTAAGCAGATATCTTTGTTTTCTTTCTGTTCTTATTTTCTTATTATGTAACAGAAGATGTATTGACTTTATGGCAGTATTTAAGTACTGTTATTTTTATATCATTGTATTTAAGGAATATCAGGGGAAGAATAAACATCACTAAGAACTTTTACTTCCTCTTTTGGGGAAGGGATAAGTATTAGTACCTTTTCCTTGTATTCAAGATAGTTGTATCACGTTACGCAAAATAATGACTTTGTTATTATCTGTATTTGGAGATTAAGCATGATTTACAAGAATACATGTCGTACCAAGGTGACAAAGAGTGGACTTGTGGTGGTTAATTTTACATGTCAACTTGACTAGGCAAAGAAAAGCCCAGATAGCTGGTACATTATTTCTGGATGTGTCTATGAGGATGTTTCCAGAAGAGATTAGCATTTGAATCGGTAGACTGAGTAAAGATCATCCTCACCAATGTGGGTGGACTTGACCTTGTCTGTTGAGGGACTGAATAGAACAAAAAGGTGGAGAAAGGGTGAATTTGCTCTCTGTGCTTGAACTGGAACATTCATCTTCTCCTTCCCCTGGACATCAGCACTCATGGCTCTCAAGCCTTCGGACTCCAAATGGGTCTTACACCATCGGCCTCCCCTGGATCTCAGGCCCTCAGGCTTAGACTGAAATTGCACACTGGCTTTGCTGGCTCTCCAGCTTGCAGGCAGCAGATTGTGGGACTTCCAAACCTTCAAAATCATGTAAGCCAATTCTTCTTAATAATTTTTAAATCAATCTATCTATCTACCTATCTATCTATCCATCTATCTGTCTACCTACCTACCTACCTATTGCTCCATCTATAGCCTATTGGTTCTGTTTCTCTGAAGAACCCTGGCTAATGTACCTTTTATAAGGGCTTTACTTTTCTTCTCGTCTTTCTAATATTATCCTTCTTTCTGGGGAATTTCAGTGTGAGTATCTTTTAAAATCACCCCTACATCATTGTGCTTTTTCACGTGTCCATCTACCTATATCTACATATGTGTAAAGATATGTGTTTGTGTGTTTGTCTATCATGCTAGGGTTGCAGTATGAGCATTGCCCTTTATTCTATGCAGATTCCTCTTGTTATACAGCCAACCAGAACATCCTTGATTGTTTTCAAATATGGATATCTGATGGGTATGTAATACACATTTATATAATCAATAATATATGCGACATATAATATACATACAATGTTTTCAAGATGTACTCTTGCCTTCCTTTCCACTTTGCCTCATTTAAAAATTTTTCTTTTCATGCCAGTCACGGTGGCGTGTGCCTGTAATCCCAGCTACTCAGGAGGCAGAGGTGGGAGGATCGCTTGAGCTCAAGAGTTCAAAACTGCAATAATCTATTATCATGCCACTGCACTGTAGCCCGAGTGACAGAGCAAGAACTTTTATCTAAATAAATATGTATATACATATGTAAAATATTTTTCTCTACTCTTCATCATTACATTGTCAAGTTCAACTCTGTACTCAGATATCAGCTTGAGGTCACCTTTTCTTAACTTGTCATTAATTAATATACATTAAGGAATTCCAGTGTTTCCAAAAGTGACTCTCTAAAATTTTTAGAGTGGGCATTAATAAAAATATTTCTGATCTGATCGCCCCTTTGATATTGTTCAACAAAGTATGATAATGAACAGATTCAATCCTCTGAAAATTCCCTTATTTTTCTGTTTGCAAAGATAGCCCATCCCACACTTGGCAATGTGACTTCACCTTCTCCCATAGCAAGGTGATATTTCTTCCCCCTCTCTTTACCTCTGGGCTGGCCTAGTGACTGGCTTTGGTTTAAACACTGCAATGGCTGTCTCTGTGCAGGCCTCTGAGCCTCAGCTTCAAGGGGCCTTGTGACTCCTGCTCCCATTTTCTTGGAACTCAGTAGTTAGTATGCCGTGAAAAAGACCCGAATGGAAGACCGTGTGAAAAAGAGAAGTGAGCTGTCCCAGTCATTCCCAGAATTGCAAATGATACTTCAAATGTGCAAGTGAGACCCTCCTAGACTCGCCTATCCCAACTGAACCCACACGGGATTACGGTCTCGAGAATGAGACCAGTTGAAAAAAGCAAAACAGCCTGGTCAACACACAAAATAATGAGAAAAAATAAATTGCCATTGTATTAAGCAATAAATTTTCTGGCGATCTGTTACTCAATAATACAAAATTGATATAATCTTCATTGCACCTAGTACCCTACTAGTTCACATTAGGTACTCAAAAGGATTGAAAATATGTGTGGCAAACAAGCCAACAGAGATGAGAGGACCACCACCTTTGACTTCATTCATTCAATATTTATGGATAGATAGATAGATAGATAGATAGATAGATAGATAGATAGATATCTGATGGGTATATTTATATAATCAATAATATATAATACATAAAATATATATAGTCATATGTACATATAATCACATATATATTCATTATATCTACAAAATCAGGCCCAGTCCTCACGCTGGGGTACAACATAAATAAAATTGTATCCTTGCCATCAGAAGTCTCATGATCTACTGGAAGATAGCACAGATGAAAATGAGTAATTACACAGCCACATGGAAAAGTCTAGCAGATTACTACAGGAACACAAAGAAAGGAGTGATTAACCTTGACTGAGAGAAGAGAGGGGTGGGTAGGAAAAATTGAGAAGAAAAAAATCAGAGCATAGTTACTGAGTTAAAAGCGGAGACAGTGGCAACAGCATGGAGCTCAGAACCATGCTTAGGGGAAGCAAAATATACCAAGCTGCTGGTCCATGCACCATCTTCTGCCATACGGACCTGGAGTTAAACTGTTTGAATAAGAAATCACCTGAAATTCTTTTCGTGACATATTTGCCCTCTCTTCCCTTGCCTCTTTCAAACTTTATTCCTGCAAGCCTTTTTTTCTATTCTTTTTTTTTTTTGAGACAAAGTCTCACTGTGTTTCCTTATTTTCTTTTGTCTTCTCTTTTTTTTTTGAAACAGAGTCTCACTTGGTCACCCAGTGGCATAATCACAGCTCACTGCAGCCTCAACCTTCCAGACTCAAGCAATCCTTCCACCTCAGCTTCCCTAGTAGCTGGAACTACAAGTGTGTGCTACTACACTGGGCTACTTTTTAAAAATTTTCAGCAGAGACAGGGTCTCACCCTGTTGCCCAGGCTGGCCTTGAATTCCTTGGCTCAAAAGATCCTCCCTCCTAATCCTCCCAAAGTGCTGGGATTACAGATATGAGACACTTACAAGCTTGCTTTAACACAGTATGATTTACTTCCAATACTAACGAGATGAATCTTGCTATTGGTTAGTATACATTTTAACACTAATTTTCCATAACACAATATGCATCTATTTATTCAATTGGATAAATACTAGCTGTGTACTTCATCAGGCACACAATTAGGCCACAAGTATCTTGAACTCAGCATGTCCCAGATTGAATTTATTTTTCTCTAAAACATGCTCTCTCAATTTTCTATCACTGTAAAGACAGCTACCTACACAGTCACTCCACCCATGAACCTGAAGGTGTCCTTAACTCTTTACTCCTCAGGAAGTTCCCTCGCAAGTTTCATCCCCATGCCAGCGTAACTCTGACATCTAATCAATCATCAGGTCCTGTTAGTTTCTAAACACCGCTCAAGCCTACCGCATCCTCTTCATCCCATTTCCTGAGTTCAGGATTCTGACTGCTTTCTTGGGTCATTACCAAAGCTCCATTATCTATCATTCTGCTTCCACTTTTGCTTTCCTTCATTCCATCCACCACATCACCCTCAGAGGCATCTTTAGAAAGTGCAGATCGAATCATATTAGTTCTCTGCTTAAAGTCTTTCCACGACTCCCTCTGCTTCAGAATAAAATGCAAACTCTAGGCATAATATACAAGGTCCTTTATGGTAAAGCTACCTTTATGATCTCAGCTCTCTACTCTCCCATCCCCAACATTTACCGCTCACTTTCCAGCAATAGGATTATTTGTAGTTTCCCTTGCTGACTGAACAATGGTTCAAGCTACAACTGAAGCTTCTAAATTTTTCACATCAGCCACTAAGTATGATTCATATCCTGATCTAGCTACAGAGCAGCAACTCGTTGTTTAAGGCATATCTCACCTCCTCTGGAAGCCTATCCCTTCATCTATTGTCCTAATTCCTTTGGCCCAGTAGTACAGAATGGACCACTCCTGCCTTTGTGCCCCAATTATATTCTGAACATACTTGTATCATAGTGCATAGTTATATTGCACTTCATTTCGTGTATTCATTTATGTCTCTGCTTCCTTCCCTCCAATCCTGCCAGCACCAGGCTGACCTCTTTAGAGACATGAAACATCTTTTATTCCTTTGGTATTTACATTATGTCACACATTGCCTGGATCATAGCAGGAATTCCATAATGAAGATGAATATTTTCCAAATAATTTGAATATGATAAATTCAGACAGAATTTAAAACTATACCAAACATAACTTAAATTTGCTTTCTCGATTGTGATTTTGTTAGCATTATTCTAGTTGTTTGAATTATAAAAGTGCTTAAATTTTGGACAAATGAGAATTTTCTGTTTCTTTTCTAGTTGGTGTAATAACCAAGTCTTTATATAATAAGCAAGTTAGTGCTTCTGTGGAATAGCAGATTTACACAATTTAGAGTTACAATTTGAGTGTCCAGAAACCAGATTTCTGGCATATTGAAAGCCACCAGTCAATGAATAGCAAAATATCTCAAAATTCTTACACTAAAACGCATACATGGAAAACCGCTGTCTTAGAACTCTGTATTCCAAAGCTGCAACAGAATACAAGCAGAAAATTAAAATGAGAGCAAGAAACAGCTACCAGTAAACCCAGAAGCTGTAGCAAGAAATGACAGCTGTCAGCCAGGGAGAAGATATAAAATTAAGAAAAGCAGGCAGGGCGTGGTGGCTCACGCCTGTAATCTCAGCACTTTGGGAGGCTGAGGAGGGCAGATCATGAGGTCAGGAGTTCGAGACCAGCCTGACCAACATGGGAAACTCTGTCTCTACCAAAAATACAAAAATTAGCCAGGGGTAGTGGCGCATGCCTGTAATCCCAACTACACAGGAGACTGAGGCAGGATAATTGCTTGAACCCGGGAGGCAGAGGTTGCAGTGAGCCAAGATCGCGCCACTGCACTTCAGCCTGGGTGACAGAATGTGGCTCCATCTTAAAAAAAAAAGAAAAGCAGATCTATGACTTCAAAAAGGACATTATCCAGCGCCAGTAAAAGCAGGATAAACAGTAGCCTCTACCTTAACTAGCCTGTGAACATTACTAAACTATTCTACCCAGTGAGTATATAGCATATAGTGTACAGTTACCATTTACATTGACTACACTGGGGACCATGATTTTTCAACTAAAGTTATGTTCAGTATACTCTACATAAAAAGAGGAATTATGTAAAAAATATTAGAACATTTTCAAAATTATTAATTTTGAAAAGCTGTTTAAATCTTTATTTATCCAAGATATTGAGAATTACCCACTTTTAAGTCTTTAATATGAATAAATACTAAATAAAGGTACCATTTATTGAATACCTTGGAGCTATACATGCTACACTTTACACTAGAGCTTAAAGGATAACTCTTATTATCCTCATTTTACAGATAAGGAAACCGAGGCTCAGAAAAGTGAAGTAAATCACCCAAGATCATACAGTTAGTAAGCAGCTGAATAGACGTGATACAAGTTCGTTAGCATTCTGGTAATCATTGATGTTTCAATGACCGAGAGTTCCTAAGATTAGTAATAAATGGATCTGTAGTTCAACTCAAGTGCTTACCTTCAATTCACAAATCTGCACCACAATTGAGTGTCCTTTCACAGTGAAAAAACATTTAAAATAATTTCTCTACCAAGATAATCTCAGCAAAAGCAGACATCATCCAGGATGAAATGTTTATTACATAAATCCATGCCTATTTGCTAATAGGGGTATAAGCATTTACCGAAGTTAACAGTTACAAAAACTCATGTTACAACATAAAAATATTGCCCTTTCTCACAGGCGGTCAAAAGTTGGGGTCTAAAGAGTTATAACCATCTGCAAACTACAATCGTTCTTCTAATTAAAGACATATGAAATATACTAGCAGGAAACACATAAAAGCCAAAGCAGCTGCTATAACTGATATCTTTAAAAAAAAAAAAGGGGTGGGCAATTTTAATTTAAAATAATAGATTAATATTAACCTTTTAAACTGTTAGTATAATAGTTAAAACACAAGAAATGTCCCCAAGAGTTATTTATTTAAGGGCTTTATTCTTGAAAGTCATTACATTATTCCAATAAAGATGAAAGAGGTTATTTTCTCTAAATTATTTAGTTGTAAGAGTTAGCCTTCAGACAGGTGTTCTATTTATGCAGATGGCAAAATAAATTATTCAGAAATAGAGGCAGGTGAAACAGATGGAAAAGCAGGGTAAACCAAGAAAGCCATGAGCAGCTGCTTAATAGGCCCCCAGTACAGCACCCAATTCTGTACCATGGTCCAAGTTACCTTGTTAGGGACAGTTCTTGATACGTACACTGTCATCCACGTCTCAAAAACTCCTTTGAGACCTTGTATCAACTTCACTGATATTGTTATTGTTATTATTAAAGTAAGTCATCCAAAATTCTTTATGAAAACTTAATTTTAAGTGTCTTCACCTAAACTATAAAATATTCCTGTGGGCATTTTTCCTTCCAGATCTGAGAGTGAATTGCATTTCTAAATTACTTACTTGAGGCTCTTTTTAAAAAGTAATTCTTATATTGTAAACAAGAAGAGCTATATTAGGCTTCCTCCTAGCATCTTTCATAAATTGATGGAGTTGCCTATTAAGATTCCCTTTTAACAATAAAGGTCTGTTTCTTACTCCAATGATTTGCCGATTCAACCCCTATGGGTAAGCGTGCCAGGAACACCTACTTTTTGGTAAATTCTGCTCTAGGAGAATACTATAGTAGCGTGCCATCATATAGCATGGTGATCTTCTGAAGAAATTCTGGGGAATATCTGTTTACAAAAATGGACCATGAAGGGGAAAAAATTTTCAGGATGTGCACCCTGCCTTTGTTCAGTTCATTTAATAACGCAAACAATTTAAAGACTACCCACTTAAGGGAGGTCAGTTCAGGCATACGGGTTACAGGAACAGAGAGGAAGGAATGCTGAAGGAAAAGACCAGCATTCCCCAGAGTGATACATTCTAGCCTGAATGCCAGAAGACCTGGCTCCTAGTCCCTACTCTGCCTTAATCTGGCCTTAAGACCAAGGCTAGTTAACTTCTCTCAGCTCCAGTGTTCTTATTCACTGAATGAGAAAGTCAGAATATTACCAAGGTCCCTTGAACTCTTGTGCTCCATAAGTCTATATGAATTTGAGAAGGGAAAAAGGTAGTCATACATCCATAAATAAAAGCACTTAATGTGCATTGCTTGCATTAATTTTTAATCTAATAGTTATTTCAGAGGACACATTTTAGTTGTAAAGAAACAATTATACCTGCTTTCCACAAATAGAAGAAGAGGAAGGCTATGATGTAAATTAAAGATTCAGTCTCCTAAATGGTTTCTATGAGTTGGATGTTTGGTGCTGATAAAGTTGACCATTCAAAAACTTGACTGAATTTTTCACTTTTTACTGAAACTTTTTTCATATGATGTAGACATTGCCTTTAAAAAACTTGTTTTGAACCAATGTCCAAAATGCATGTCTAAATACTCACTGATGTATTTCAAATATTGAGTATTAAAGATGTCTTCATTGTTATTGCCATGTTGTCTAAACACCATCTTAGCATTAAAAATTAACCCAGACCCTTATCTGGGCAATATCCAAACCGAATATTTCTGACTTTATTCACCCCCAAAATATTTTAATTTTAGCTCATGGCCAGCATTGTGAAAGGACTATTATTTCACTAGAAGAACTAATGGTCTAAGAGGAGAAACAAATGCGTAAGCAAATCATTACAACTCAGTGGGACAGTCTGTGATCATTGTGCTGACTTTGTGATGGCTTTAGGCCCATTTCAGGCCTTATTTAATGTTCTGTCTTTAAATAAACTTGCTGTTATAGCCTAATACATTTATCTCAGAAGTATGTTTTATATCATTTATACATATGGAAAATCAATAATAGCAAGTCATATAAATTAAATGTATAACCACTGAAGTAAATATATTTGTTGGTAAATTACCACAAAACCTCCTGCACGCCATCAGAAGAATTCATAAAATACAGATGGGCCTTATTGATCATACTGAGGATCCTGGACTTTTTCTTAAATAATTTATTCTTTACTTCATTTAAAGAATAGATATTGAGTACTTATTAGGTGCCAAGCACTACTCTCTGTGGTAATAACAATCTATTTAGGGACTTTAAACAGCATGACAGCATTTAGACAGTTTGGTTTCTAATTTGGTTTGGAAGATTAATTGAAAGGACATTGAGACTAAGAGACCGGGGTTAGTTAGATGTCTACTGCAAGTTCAGACAAAATAAAGGCCCAAATAATGAAAGTAATAGTTGCCATGGAGATGGAGATAATCACTTCAGGGTATGAGTAGGAGGTGAAGTCAATAGGACTTGGGGACTATTTAGCTGTAGGGAGTAAGGAAGAGAAAGGTGTCAAGGTGATCACCAGGTTTCTGGCTTGCACGAGTGAGTGCAGCTTGGTATCACATTCCTGATTCATCTCGTACCAGGAATGTTTAATGGATCATTAAAGGTTGTTATCTCCACCTTAGAGATTTATTGATGAGATATTATGTATTAAGTTCTCTATGCACTATTATAAGGGTAAGTTTACCAAAATAACTATGTGGATATTGGTGGATTGGGGCCAGAAGATCAATTGAATCAATTGTCTTAAGACATGAAGTAGACCTCAAACTACATTTTGTCTTTCTGAAAATTGAATTCACTCAAAGACTTTGTGCAGAAGCCATCTAAGATGGCCATAGACTCCAGACTAAACTCACTTAACTATCTAGAAAGAAACAAAAATCCAAGACTGAATAAATAATGTGGTCTTTGACTTGCTCATTTTCCTTTTAAGGAAAAAATAAAAATTGTTGCAAATGATGAGGAACAAATGGTAAAATCATTAATACTGCAAATAATGTCACTGGACACATCCCCATCCTTCAGGTGTGGCCTCCACTTCTGCTGCCTCAGTCAACAATAGATATTCCTGGTGACCAAGCAAAGTTATAAAGATACCTAATTATTACTCAGAACAGAGATATCAGTCAACACAGTGAAGAAAACCACATTGACCTTCTGTCAACGAGAAGAGGATCCTGTTACAGTCGCTCTTTGCTGCATGATCCAACAGGTTATTATCCAGCCACTCTTTAGAGTAAAAGTAAACAAGTCAAATAAATGGTCACTTTCAGTAAATTGACATATAAATTATGAGACACTATGTGCATACTCTTAAGGTAATTACTTTCATCATTAGAAAACCATTATTTACAATCTTCTAGGTAGGGCATATAGAAAGTTGGAGATTTATGGATATGATTAATAGAGTGCAGTGGAAACTCAGAAAACAAAAAAAAAAAAACACTAAGGTTGTTTAAATGTTTAGGATCTCAGTATTTCTGAAATACTTTTTATAGAGATGAGATCCAGAGAGGATAAATGACAGGCATAACTAGAAAGCGGCAAGATTTGGGGGGAAGACCCAGACATGCTGATTTCTAATTCATTTCACACTAACAAAAAGCAGTTTTCCTGAATGTCTCCAGGCATGCATCCAGCTTTTAGCAATTAAATTCAAACATGTATCTACTCTTTAGGAAGACCAGAGCCTATACCCACAACCCCAGGCAGTCATCTTTCACATATGGCTCCAACAGTATTGTTGGGAAAACAGCTCAAAGTGCCAAAGACATTTAGGCAGGATCCAAGGCATTGCCTTTATATAGAAAGCACAATGCATTGGATTTTTTTAATGTATCTATTAATTTCTACAGGGAGTTCTTAGAATTTCATTGTAACAAAATCGACACTTCACCATTAATGAAAGAATGACTTTTAAGCAAATCTTTGATCCAGGAAAATCATTCTTGTTCTGTGAAAGAGCTAGTGTGCATAGGTTTACAAAAATGAACCCAATATTGAAAAACTTCACAGAATCTCACTCCAGAAAGTGGGGCTCAAAATGGCTAATCAGAAATTTTTTCCTCCCAGAATTGCTTTTTAAAGAAAGCTAACCCCAGATCCCACCGACTTTTTAATGCTAACATAATTCAGAAGCTTTTCTTCAGCAGGAGAATTAGAAGTCTATCTTAATAATGCCTGGGGCTAGAGAGTTGGGAAATTAAATGTTATTTAGTTATCTCTATGAGCAAGAAAAGAAACACTCTAAATACCCAACTGAATTTTTTAATCCTTGAAGAAATATGATATATATCAAATGTGTATATATGATATATATACAAATTTTTATAGTTTAATATATTTAAAAGATTCATTAAAGGTTATTATCAATTGATTCCATTTATCCTGTGGTCTCAACTCACCAATATCCACAGAGTTATTTTGATAAACTTACCATTATATTAGTGCACAGTGAATCTAATATCATAATATCTCATCAGTAAATCTTTAAGGTGGAGATAACAATCTTTAAGGATCTTAAAGTTATATGTAAAAGATTATATATAATATACAAATTTGACACAGTTATGCCATATATCTATAATCATATATAGTTATGCTATAGTTATACTATGTATCTATAAATATATATAGTTATGCTCTATATAGTATATATATTTGTTACGACTCTTTTTATGGTTAAGATATATATATATATATAGAGAGAGAGAGAGAGAGAGAGAGAACTATATCAAATTTAATATTACAGTCCTTAGACAACTACAAAAGCTAGATCGTGGCAGTCTCATTTTGTTTAATGAAGTATGAGAGCCTACTATGTGCCAAGCCTGGTGCTCAAAGAATGATAGAGAAATAAATAAACATGATCACCAACTCCCAAAGACTTTATAAGGTAATGGAAAGACAGCTGTAACAATAAGAAATAGAAAGAGGTACTGAACATGAAAGTATTGACATTCCGCCCTAGAACTGTGTTACTGAGTCCTCTCTTGATCAGGAGAATAGAAGGAAGTATTTTGAAATCCTCTCTATGTGCAATAAGTCATTTGTTCAATCATTTAACCATTCTTTGAGCAAATATTTATTGAAGATCAACTACACGAACAAAACAAAGTGCCTAGCTTATCAAAGCTTCATTCTAGTGAAAGAAGGCAGATAACAAGTAAGCAAACAAAACAAAAGACAAATAAATTATGTGAATTTTGTTTCAGTAACAATACTATGAAAAAACATCAACAGGGCAAATAGGATATACAGCATGCAAGAACGTAAGAGCTGGCCCCACTGATGAGACCAGAGCTGAAGAGGAGGTATTAAAGGGGCAAGCCATGTGGGTATTTAGGAAAGGGGTATTCAAGACAGCAGGTGCCATAGCCCAGGGACACACCAGGAAGGCCTATCTGTCTTGAGCAGAATGAGCACAGAGCAGACTGGTAGAAGGTGAAGTTAGAAAAGTCACTGGAAAATAGATGCAGATTGAGAACGTCTTCACTAGCAAGGGTCACTAACTTGAATATTAGGTCATATGTTTATACGAATTTTCATTATGTCTAGTAGACAAAGAGTAAACTGGTAAAACCACAACAGATGTGCTTAGAAGACTTC
>NW_012115655.1:542417-634114 GCF_000951035.1 Colobus angolensis palliatus
AAAGTTAAAATTCACCTTCTTCTATGTGTGTCTTCTTGCAATCTCATGAGTCAGGGTGCCTCGGGAAGAAGACTTCACTATCTTTAAAAAAAAAAAAGGGGTGGGCAATTTTAATTTAAAATAATAGATTAATATTAACCTTTTAAACTGTTAGTATAATAGTTAAAACACAAGAAATGTCCCCAAGAGTTATTTATTTAAGGGCTTTATTCTTGAAAGTCATTACATTATTCCAATAAAGATGAAAGAGGTTATTTTCTCTAAATTATTTAGTTGTAAGAGTTAGCCTTCAGACAGGTGTTCTATTTATGCAGATGGCAAAATAAATTATTCAGAAATAGAGGCAGGTGAAACAGATGGAAAAGCAGGGTAAACCAAGAAAGCCATGAGCAGCTGCTTAATAGGCCCCCAGTACAGCACCCAATTCTGTACCATGGTCCAAGTTACCTTGTTAGGGACAGTTCTTGATACGTACACTGTCATCCACGTCTCAAAAACTCCTTTGAGACCTTGTATCAACTTCACTGATATTGTTATTGTTATTATTAAAGTAAGTCATCCAAAATTCTTTATGAAAACTTAATTTTAAGTGTCTTCACCTAAACTATAAAATATTCCTGTGGGCATTTTTCCTTCCAGATCTGAGAGTGAATTGCATTTCTAAATTACTTACTTGAGGCTCTTTTTAAAAAGTAATTCTTATATTGTAAACAAGAAGAGCTATATTAGGCTTCCTCCTAGCATCTTTCATAAATTGATGGAGTTGCCTATTAAGATTCCCTTTTAACAATAAAGGTCTGTTTCTTACTCCAATGATTTGCCGATTCAACCCCTATGGGTAAGCGTGCCAGGAACACCTACTTTTTGGTAAATTCTGCTCTAGGAGAATACTATAGTAGCGTGCCATCATATAGCATGGTGATCTTCTGAAGAAATTCTGGGGAATATCTGTTTACAAAAATGGACCATGAAGGGGAAAAAATTTTCAGGATGTGCACCCTGCCTTTGTTCAGTTCATTTAATAACGCAAACAATTTAAAGACTACCCACTTAAGGGAGGTCAGTTCAGGCATACGGGTTACAGGAACAGAGAGGAAGGAATGCTGAAGGAAAAGACCAGCATTCCCCAGAGTGATACATTCTAGCCTGAATGCCAGAAGACCTGGCTCCTAGTCCCTACTCTGCCTTAATCTGGCCTTAAGACCAAGGCTAGTTAACTTCTCTCAGCTCCAGTGTTCTTATTCACTGAATGAGAAAGTCAGAATATTACCAAGGTCCCTTGAACTCTTGTGCTCCATAAGTCCATATGAATTTGAGAAGGGAAAAAGGTAGTCATACATCCATAAATAAAAGCACTTAATGTGCATTGCTTGCATTAATTTTTAATCTAATAGTTATTTCAGAGGACACATTTTAGTTGTAAAGAAACAATTATACCTGCTTTCCACAAATAGAAGAAGAGGAAGGCTATGATGTAAATTAAAGATTCAGTCTCCTAAATGGTTTCTATGAGTTGGATGTTTGGTGCTGATAAAGTTGACCATTCAAAAACTTGACTGAATTTTTCACTTTTTACTGAAACTTTTTTCATATGATGTAGACATTGCCTTTAAAAAACTTGTTTTGAACCAATGTCCAAAATGCATGTCTAAATACTCACTGATGTATTTCAAATATTGAGTATTAAAGATGTCTTCATTGTTATTGCCATGTTGTCTAAACACCATCTTAGCATTAAAAATTAACCCAGACCCTTATCTGGGCAATATCCAAACCGAATATTTCTGACTTTATTCACCCCCAAAATATTTTAATTTTAGCTCATGGCCAGCATTGTGAAAGGACTATTATTTCACTAGAAGAACTAATGGTCTAAGAGGAGAAACAAATGCGTAAGCAAATCATTACAACTCAGTGGGACAGTCTGTGATCATTGTGCTGACTTTGTGATGGCTTTAGGCCCATTTCAGGCCTTATTTAATGTTCTGTCTTTAAATAAACTTGCTGTTATAGCCTAATACATTTATCTCAGAAGTATGTTTTATATCATTTATACATATGGAAAATCAATAATAGCAAGTCATATAAATTAAATGTATAACCACTGAAGTAAATATATTTGTTGGTAAATTACCACAAAACCTCCTGCACGCCATCAGAAGAATTCATAAAATACAGATGGGCCTTATTGATCATACTGAGGATCCTGGACTTTTTCTTAAATAATTTATTCTTTACTTCATTTAAAGAATAGATATTGAGTACTTATTAGGTGCCAAGCACTACTCTCTGTGGTAATAACAATCTATTTAGGGACTTTAAACAGCATGACAGCATTTAGACAGTTTGGTTTCTAATTTGGTTTGGAAGATTAATTGAAAGGACATTGAGACTAAGAGACCGGGGTTAGTTAGATGTCTACTGCAAGTTCAGACAAAATAAAGGCCCAAATAATGAAAGTAATAGTTGCCATGGAGATGGAGATAATCACTTCAGGGTATGAGTAGGAGGTGAAGTCAATAGGACTTGGGGACTATTTAGCTGTAGGGAGTAAGGAAGAGAAAGGTGTCAAGGTGATCACCAGGTTTCTGGCTTGCACGAGTGAGTGCAGCTTGGTATCACATTCCTGATTCATCTCGTACCAGGAATGTTTAATGGATCATTAAAGGTTGTTATCTCCACCTTAGAGATTTATTGATGAGATATTATGTATTAAGTTCTCTATGCACTATTATAAGGGTAAGTTTACCAAAATAACTATGTGGATATTGGTGGATTGGGGCCAGAAGATCAATTGAATCAATTGTCTTAAGACATGAAGTAGACCTCAAACTACATTTTGTCTTTCTGAAAATTGAATTCACTCAAAGACTTTGTGCAGAAGCCATCTAAGATGGCCATAGACTCCAGACTAAACTCACTTAACTATCTAGAAAGAAACAAAAATCCAAGACTGAATAAATAATGTGGTCTTTGACTTGCTCATTTTCCTTTTAAGGAAAAAATAAAAATTGTTGCAAATGATGAGGAACAAATGGTAAAATCATTAATACTGCAAATAATGTCACTGGACACATCCCCATCCTTCAGGTGTGGCCTCCACTTCTGCTGCCTCAGTCAACAATAGATATTCCTGGTGACCAAGCAAAGTTATAAAGATACCTAATTATTACTCAGAACAGAGATATCAGTCAACACAGTGAAGAAAACCACATTGACCTTCTGTCAACGAGAAGAGGATCCTGTTACAGTCGCTCTTTGCTGCATGATCCAACAGGTTATTATCCAGCCACTCTTTAGAGTAAAAGTAAACAAGTCAAATAAATGGTCACTTTCAGTAAATTGACATATAAATTATGAGACACTATGTGCATACTCTTAAGGTAATTACTTTCATCATTAGAAAACCATTATTTACAATCTTCTAGGTAGGGCATATAGAAAGTTGGAGATTTATGGATATGATTAATAGAGTGCAGTGGAAACTCAGAAAACAAAAAAAAAAAAACACTAAGGTTGTTTAAATGTTTAGGATCTCAGTATTTCTGAAATACTTTTTATAGAGATGAGATCCAGAGAGGATAAATGACAGGCATAACTAGAAAGCGGCAAGATTTGGGGGGAAGACCCAGACATGCTGATTTCTAATTCATTTCACACTAACAAAAAGCAGTTTTCCTGAATGTCTCCAGGCATGCATCCAGCTTTTAGCAATTAAATTCAAACATGTATCTACTCTTTAGGAAGACCAGAGCCTATACCCACAACCCCAGGCAGTCATCTTTCACATATGGCTCCAACAGTATTGTTGGGAAAACAGCTCAAAGTGCCAAAGACATTTAGGCAGGATCCAAGGCATTGCCTTTATATAGAAAGCACAATGCATTGGATTTTTTTAATGTATCTATTAATTTCTACAGGGAGTTCTTAGAATTTCATTGTAACAAAATCGACACTTCACCATTAATGAAAGAATGACTTTTAAGCAAATCTTTGATCCAGGAAAATCATTCTTGTTCTGTGAAAGAGCTAGTGTGCATAGGTTTACAAAAATGAACCCAATATTGAAAAACTTCACAGAATCTCACTCCAGAAAGTGGGGCTCAAAATGGCTAATCAGAAATTTTTTCCTCCCAGAATTGCTTTTTAAAGAAAGCTAACCCCAGATCCCACCGACTTTTTAATGCTAACATAATTCAGAAGCTTTTCTTCAGCAGGAGAATTAGAAGTCTATCTTAATAATGCCTGGGGCTAGAGAGTTGGGAAATTAAATGTTATTTAGTTATCTCTATGAGCAAGAAAAGAAACACTCTAAATACCCAACTGAATTTTTTAATCCTTGAAGAAATATGATATATATCAAATGTGTATATATGATATATATACAAATTTTTATAGTTTAATATATTTAAAAGATTCATTAAAGGTTATTATCAATTGATTCCATTTATCCTGTGGTCTCAACTCACCAATATCCACAGAGTTATTTTGATAAACTTACCATTATATTAGTGCACAGTGAATCTAATATCATAATATCTCATCAGTAAATCTTTAAGGTGGAGATAACAATCTTTAAGGATCTTAAAGTTATATGTAAAAGATTATATATAATATACAAATTTGACACAGTTATGCCATATATCTATAATCATATATAGTTATGCTATAGTTATACTATGTATCTATAAATATATATAGTTATGCTCTATATAGTATATATATTTGTTACGACTCTTTTTATGGTTAAGATATATATATATATATAGAGAGAGAGAGAGAGAGAGAGAGAACTATATCAAATTTAATATTACAGTCCTTAGACAACTACAAAAGCTAGATCGTGGCAGTCTCATTTTGTTTAATGAAGTATGAGAGCCTACTATGTGCCAAGCCTGGTGCTCAAAGAATGATAGAGAAATAAATAAACATGATCACCAACTCCCAAAGACTTTATAAGGTAATGGAAAGACAGCTGTAACAATAAGAAATAGAAAGAGGTACTGAACATGAAAGTATTGACATTCCGCCCTAGAACTGTGTTACTGAGTCCTCTCTTGATCAGGAGAATAGAAGGAAGTATTTTGAAATCCTCTCTATGTGCAATAAGTCATTTGTTCAATCATTTAACCATTCTTTGAGCAAATATTTATTGAAGATCAACTACACGAACAAAACAAAGTGCCTAGCTTATCAAAGCTTCATTCTAGTGAAAGAAGGCAGATAACAAGTAAGCAAACAAAACAAAAGACAAATAAATTATGTGAATTTTGTTTCAGTAACAATACTATGAAAAAACATCAACAGGGCAAATAGGATATACAGCATGCAAGAACGTAAGAGCTGGCCCCACTGATGAGACCAGAGCTGAAGAGGAGGTATTAAAGGGGCAAGCCATGTGGGTATTTAGGAAAGGGGTATTCAAGACAGCAGGTGCCATAGCCCAGGGACACACCAGGAAGGCCTATCTGTCTTGAGCAGAATGAGCACAGAGCAGACTGGTAGAAGGTGAAGTTAGAAAAGTCACTGGAAAATAGATGCAGATTGAGAACGTCTTCACTAGCAAGGGTCACTAACTTGAATATTAGGTCATATGTTTATACGAATTTTCATTATGTCTAGTAGACAAAGAGTAAACTGGTAAAACCACAACAGATGTGCTTAGAAGACTTCGGAGGAAAAGTACATCAAAATTAATATTTTAGTCCCTAACAATCTAGTCATACCTTATAGAAGAGTTGACTAAGGAACAATGATTAATAAACATAGAAAGAAAAAGAATAAGATGAGCAAAATGTGATGCCAACTTTCAAGAAACTCTCAGTTCGGTAGATTCCTCTGACCCTTACAACAACCTAATGAATTAAGTATTATTACTCCCATTTTTAATTGAGGAAATCGATGTAAGTAGCTTGATCTAAATTACATACATGGTGGACAAACCAGAATTTAATACCAAAATCTTTAATCTCCAAGTCTTGCGAATTTTCATTCTAAAATGCCCTACTTAAAAATATCACTTTTTCTCTCTGCCCTACCTTTGTAGAAATTGACTTAAACCAATTCACTTTGAAAGAAAGTAATGTAAAATATAACTTTTATAACTGTGTGCTTGTTTATAGAAGAATGAGAACTAAAGGTAGAATGTTTTAAATTGTGTCTATAAGATCTTAATTCATTAGTTTGATACTGTGGAAAATATGCCTCTATATTACATTCAAAAGTACCCATAATTTGTTGAAGAGTTCATTTTGTGTTATAATTAGAGAAAAAAAGATGGGAATTTCTGTTGTCTAGCAATTTTCATTGGTTGAACAATTTATACGGAATGAACTCTTTCAAAAGAAAAAAATTAAAACTAGCAGAAGTCCACTTTCCCATTAGCTTTAAAAAAAAATCCCTAAGATTTGTTTTTAAATATAAAGAAAACCGTCTGTGGCTCAAGCCTGTAATCCCAGCACTTTGGGAGGCCAAGACGGGCGGATCACGAGGTCAGGAGATCGAGACCATCCTGGCTAACACGGTGAAACCCCGTCTCTACTAAAAATACAAAAAAAACTAGCCGGGCGAGGTGGCGGGTGCCTGTAGTCCCAGCTACTCGGGAGGCTGAGGCAGGAGAATGGCGTAAACCCGGGAGGCGGAGCTTGCAGTGAGCTGAGATCCGGCCACTGCACTCCAGTCCGGGCCACAGAGCGAGACTCCGCCTCAAAAAAAAAAAAAAAAAGAAAACCGTTAAATAATTCTTTCCTAATATTCTGTGCTGTCCCATAGAGGACCCGATTATAAGGTTTCAGAGAGAAACAAGTACAGTAAAATTAAGAATGAAGGTAGATTTTACTTAATAAGCTAATTTCTTGTAGTCTGTACTATTGCAACAATAAAATATATATAAAGTTAAAATTCACCTTCTTCTATGTGTGTCTTCTTGCAATCTCATGAGTCAGGGTGCCTCGGGAAGAAGACTTCACTATCTTTAAAAAAAAAAATTAATTTTTTTTAAGTGTATGTGCTCATTCACAACTGTTATGTTACCAACTCCTTCCCTGAGTAGCTGAAATTTCCCCTGCAGTTAGATGTTCCTCTTCTTTTACATGCTTTGTAATCAGATAAGCAAGGTAGATCACAAATGTTCTGTCCCAGCCCTGGGGCTGTATGAGGAAAGAAAGGCTACTTTCTTTGCCTTAGCTTGCCATATGCATTATCACATCGTGAGTTCTTTACTGCTTGAAAAATTAACACAGGTGAATCCCTTTAACTGGCCCTGACTGGTTGAATTCAGGAAAGGTGCCAATTATACAATATTCCTGATTTCCAGAGTTCACAAAGTGCACATTGTCTGAGAAATAGACACATTTTATTTTCGATTTGCTTTTAAAGACGTATACCTCTAAGCAATAAAACATCTCAGAATTTTTTTTTTTTTTTTTTTTTTTTGAGACGGAGTCTCTCTCTGCCGCCCAGGCTGGATGGAGTGCAGTGGCGCAATCTCGGCTCACTACAAGCTCCGCCTCCCGGGTTCACGCCATTCTCCTGCCTCAGCCTCCCGAGTAGCTGGGACTACAGGCGCCTGCAACCACGCCTGGCTAATTTTTGGTATTTTTTTTTTTTAAGTAGAGACGGGGTTTCATCGTGTTGGCCAGGATGGTCTCTTTCTCCTGACCTCGTGATCCGCCCATCCCGCCGCCCAAAGTGCTGGGATTGCAGGCGTGAGCCTCCACGCCCGGCCCAGAATATTTTTATTAGGTGATCCTTGACTCACTTTTATTGTTCAGAATGTAGCAGAAATACTGGCTGGGAAAGGGAAGACCCAAATTCTAGTCTTCTCATGGTAAAATTAGTGATGGTGGTAGTGACTAGGTCTACAAGGTCCCCTCCAGATCTAAGATTCCCAAAGCTGTGCTGGCCACTGATGAGCTTCTTTCTCTGACGTCCAGCTTTGCCATTTATCTATAGCATTGTCATTAAGCAGTGGTGAACTGTTTTACTGAATCCCTGTTCTAGCATTTCTGGAGAATATTCCAGTTAAGCGGCAGTGCCATTTATCAGGGAAAAGATGCGGTAAGTTGTTGTATCTCTGTAAACTTTTTAAAAACCATTCTCATTATTTCAACAATTTAATTTAAAATAATGTTTGGGGACAACTATTCCAGATATGACAAAGTTTTCAGTGCCTCATTCTCTGACGTTTTCAGCAAGTGTACACCCACAACGAAGGCTGAAGTTTGGCAGTACGCTTTTGAAACCACAGCTGTCTTGAACATGCTCTAAATCGTCTTGACTGCACAATGTACTAGTACAATGAAGTCAATTCTGCAATGCCAGTGAAATGTTCAAGTTTTCTATTTTCTTTTAATTGACTTTGAACAGCAGTTTATATTTTCTGAATGAATAGGTGATTTTTTGGCTATTCTTAATTAGATTCTCCTTTTATTGCTTTATAATCAGAGAATATGGTCTATATGATTTCTGCTTTCTGCAATTAATTGAGATTTTCTTTATAGGCCAACAGTACATGGTTAATTTTCTGTGCTATTTATGTTTCACGAGACAATATATTCATTCCTTTTTGGATACAAAGTTAAACATTAAACATGTTAACGGTGTTATTTAAAACTCTAGAGACTTTCTTGTTTTTAGCTAATTGTTCTGTTATTTTCTAGGGCACTGTCTGCTACTATAATAGAAGATTCATCACTTTTTCCTTTGCATTTTTAGCTGTTCTTGATTTACCTCCTTTAAAGCTATACTGTTAGGTACAAAATGTCCATGACTGTTATATATTCTTGGGAATTTTTTTCCTTTCCTCGGTGTGAAATATCCCTCTTTGTCACTTTGGCTTTTTTACCTGACTTCTGTTTTGTCTTAGGTTAATTTAAAAATACTTAAACTTTATTTTTCATTAGTGTTAACCTGGTATGTATTTCTTGACTTTTTAATTTTTCTAAGTAATTTATTTTGGATATCTGTTATCAATAAAATATAGTTAGATTTTTTAACCCAAACTGAGAGTCAAAGTAATAGGAATACATTTATTATAATTTCTTATGTGTAAACTTCTTCTTGCCATAGTAATTTAAATTTTGCTTGTCCTGTTTTGTTGTAGATTGAATTTTTCTCCATATTGGTGTATTGATTAAAGCTGTTGTAGAATTATTTCATTAATTTGGAGACAGAAAGATTTGTTCTACTGGCTTTTCTACATGGTTCAAAGGTTATGCATTCTGTTTCAACTTTTCCAGCCTTTCCCTTATACTTCTAACATATATACTTAGTGTATATTTTCTATCAGTGGCAAAATTTAACTGTAAGTGAGAACCCTTAACATACTTTCATGATGCTATTCAGATCATTGCATTTTTTATTGTGTCCTCAATTTTGAAAACTATTTTTTTAATTGATAGTACACCACATAAAAAAGTAAAAGGTACAAAGAGGAACACAATCAAATCTGCCCTCTTCCACCTCTGTCCCCAGCCTTTCAGCTCACTTCCCCAGTGGGGACTACTAGTAAATATTTCTGTGTGTTCTCACAGAGATAGTTTGTGCATTTACAGCCTTGTAGTCAAGCTTTTTTTTTAAAGACAATGGTATCATACTCTATACACTGTTCTGTGTGTTTTGTGTTTTATGTATATATTTTGCTTTTGTTTTCAGCAATATATTTTGGGCATCTTTTAATATAAACATAGGAAACCCCTTTTTTGGTCTGATTGCTTTTTGCTTTTTTTTTTTTTAACTGTTTTAAAATGAAATCTATTTATTAAAGAAGTAAGACATCCATGTATCTTTTTTTAAAAAATTAAGACACACAGTGAAAACTCTAGCTTCTACTCTCTGTTTGCCCACTTTCAGCATCAAACTAGGAAATCGCTATTTTCATTTTCTTGCATTTTTCTATTGTTCCAGAGTTTTTCTGTACAAGTACAATAAAAATGTATATGTTTTCCTCCTCCTTACAAAAGATAATATAATATAGTTGCTCTTTGAACAACATAGATTAGAACTGTGTGGGTTCACTTACGTGCAAATTTGTTTCAGTAAATATCTAAGACAGTTTTTTTAAAATTTGTGACAATTCAGAGACTTACAGACAAATCACATAGCCTATAAATAGTGAAAAATTATGAAAAAGTTAAGTGGTGAATGTATAAAATATACATAGATACTAATGTATTTTATTATTAACTATCATGAAACATACACAGGTCTATTAAGTTAAAATTTATCAAAACTTCTCTCCAGAAACACAGACCATACATGGCACCATTTGCAGTCCAGAGAAGTGTGAACAAATATAAAGATGCAGTGGTAAATCATAACTGCATAAAGTTAACTGTAGTGAATACTGTAGTACTGTTATAGTTTCATTGTTACCTCCCGTTGCTGTTGTGGTGAGCTCAAGTTACTAGTTATTAGTGTTTATTTCAAATATCGTATGCTGTGGGATGCTCATCATCTCCACTTGAGTAGTTCCTCTCTCCACTAAATAGTGTATTGCAATAAAAAGTGATCTCTCCCAGTTCTCAGATATTTGTCATCATATTTAGTGCAATACTGTAAACTTTGAATAACACTATGGGACTCATACAAAGTGCCATTGGTGATGCTAGGAGTGCTCCCAAAAAGCAGACAAAAGTCATGATATTGCAAGGAAAAAAAAAATCGGCAGATACGAACTGTAGATTGAAGTTTGCAGCTACAGTTGCCCGCCATGTCAGTACAGTATCAATGAATATAATACAGTACTGTAAATGTGTCTTCTCTTCCTGATGATTTTCTTGATAACATTTTTTTCCTCTGGTTTATTTTTTTGTAAGGATACAGTATTTAACATACAAAATATATGTTTTAATTGATTGTTGATAGGATTGGTAAGGCTTCTGGTCAAGAGTACGCCATTAGTTGTTAAGTCTTGGGAGCCAAACGTTATACATGGGGAACAGAAAATCAAAAATCTCACATTCTCACTTACAAGTGGGAGCTAAACATTGAGTACATACGAACACAAAGAAGGAAACGACAGACACTGAGGCCTACTTGAGGATGGAGAGTGGGAGGAGGGTGAGGACGGAAAAAATACCTATTGGACGTTTACATTAACTGGGTGATAAAATAATCTGTACAACAGACTCCTACTACACATAATTTACCTATATAACAAACCTGCACATGTATCCCTGAACTGAACTGAATACATATATATATATATATATATTTTTTTTTTTTGGACAAAGTCTCACTTTGTGTATGTGTGTGTGTGTGTGTGTGTGTGTATTTTTTTTTTAGACAAAGTCTCACTCCATCACCCAGGCTGGAGTACAATGTCACAATCTTGGCTCACTGCAACCTCCACATCCCGAATTCAAGCAATTCTCCTGCTTCAGTCTCCCAAGTAGCTGGGATTATAGCACGTACCACCATGTCCAGCTAGTTTTTTTTTTTTTTTTTTTTTTTGTATTTTTAGTAAAGATGAGGTTTTGCCATGTTGGCCAGCCTGGTCTCAAACTCCTGTCCTCAGGTGATCCACTTGCTTTGGTCTCTCAAACTGCTGGGATTACAGGGGTGAGCCACTACACCCAGTTGAAAATAAAAAATAAAATAATTTTAAAAAACACACACAAAAAAGTTAGTTTTGGTTTTTCACCTGTGTGAAGAGTTGGTGTCTCTAACTTTCATGTTGTTCAAGGATCAACTGTATATGCTTGCCTTTTCACATAACAATATATTTGCAAAGAACTTTCAATATTTTACCCATCTAGTTTCTACAGTCATTTTTACAATGGTGTGGCACTTCATCATGTGAGTGTACAATACTTTATTTAATCAGTCTGCTATTAATAAACATTTGGTTTTTATCTAACTTTTTGCAATTACAAAGATGCCTTTTTTCATTTCATATATAAATACCTTTTTTCATATATTATTTTACTCACTTCACAAGTATATCTGTCCAAATAAATCACTTATGTGCAAGAACATCTGTAGGATAAATTCCCATATGTAGAATTGTGCTATCTTCTTAATGCACAGTTTTTCTTTATATGGATGTTCTATAATTTACTCAACCAGTTTCTTATTGATAGATATTTGGATTGTTTTCAATATTGTGCTAATACAAAAAATTATGCAATTAATTTCCTTGTATATAAACAAGTGAAATTTCATTTGCGTGCATACATATCTGTAAGGTCACTTCCCAGATGTATGATTGCTGGGTCAAGGCCACTGTATAACCTGATATGTGTTGCTTGACTTCTGTCACTGCTCTTCATATAGACTTTACTGATCTTACTCTCACCAGTAGCATTTAGGAGGCTTATTTTCTCATTCTCTCACCAAATCAATGTGTTATCAAAGCATTCAAAGTTTTTAATTTTTTTTTTTTTTTGAGACGGAGTCTCGCTCTGTCGCCCAGGCTGGAGTGCAGTGACCGGTTCTCAGCTCACTGCAAGCTCCGCCTCCCAGGTTCAAGCCATTCTCCTGCCTCAGCCTCCCGAGTAGCTGGGACTACAGGCGCCCACCACCACACCCGGCTAGTTTTTTGTATTTTTTTTTAGTAGAGACGGGGTTTCACCGCGTTAGCCAGGATGGTCTCAATCTCCTGACCTCATGATCCGCCCGTCTCGGCCTCCCAAAGTGCTGGGATTACAGGCTTGAGCCACTGCGCCCGGCCCAAACTTTTTAATCTCATAGATGAAAAGTGTTATCTAATTGTACTTTTAGTTTGCATTTTTCATAGTATGAATGAAGTTGGGTATATTTTCAAATATTTAAGAATCCCTTATATCTCCTTGCTTTTGCCTACTTTTCTATTATATTATTGGCCTTTTTATTGATTTATAAGAATCCTTCATATATTGAGGATATTGATCTTGTGTAACAAATATTTAATCTCCAACGTCTCTCATTATTTACTGTTGGTAGATGCAATAATTCCTTGGAACTCTCTAATATTAGTTGTCCTTATTTTAAATTATTCTTCTGTTCGTTCTCTTACTCCAAGAATGTGAGCTAATCTTTAAAAATTCCTGTTTATCTGTTTTCTGTGTTTACTCTAAACCAGCCTCAGTGATTATGGAGGAAAGATAGAATGTACTGTCAGGTTATATTTTATGTTTTGGTATAGAGTCTCCACATCCTTCCTAGGGGGAGAGAAGTAAATACCTTGGGCAATATTCTGCCCCTCTGGCCCCAGAGCCCCCTCACCTTAGCCTGTGGGCCAGTTCAGCTGCTACCTACTTTAGCATACATAGGTTGGAGAGACAAGAGGCAGGGACTGCCCTGTCACAACAGTGGGGCTGCCAATTACACATTCTGACATGTGTCTGCGGACCCTTCCTTCTCCTTCTAACCACTGACTCAGAGCTTCGGCTTCCCTGGAATTGTTTCTACCTAGGGATAAGTCCATACGTACTTCTTTTTAGTATGTTTTGCTTTATTGTGCTTCGCGAACACTGCATTTTTTATAAATTGAAAGTTTGTGGTGACCCTGCATCGAGCAAATATATTGGCACCATTTTTCCAAGAGTATGTACTCACTTTGTATCTGTGTCACTTTTGGTAATCCTTGCAATATTTCAGATGTTTTCATTACCATGTCTAGTATGTGGATCTGTTATCAGTGATCTTTGACGTTACTACTGTGGTTGTTTTGGAGTGACACGAACCATGCTTTTATAAGACAGTGAATTGAATAGGTAAATGTTGTATGCATTCTGACAGCTCCATCAACTAATGGTTCCCCCATCTCTCCCTTTTCTTGGCCCTCCCAATTCCCTGAGAGAAAACAAAATTGAAATTAGGCCAATGTCCTCTATGTCTTCATGTGAAGAAAGAGTTGCACATCTCTCACTTTAAATCAAAAACTGTGAGGTAGACACGTCAAAAGGTGAGAGAGGTTGAAAGCTAGGCCAGCAGTAAAAGATTATGATTCACTGAAGGCTCAATCATTAGCTTTTTTTTTCCTAGCAATAGGGTCTTTGTAAATTAAGGTATGTACTTTTTTTAGACATAATGCTATTGCACTCTTAATAGACTATAGTGCAATGTAAAAGTAAATTTTATATGCGCTGAGAAACCAAAAAATGTGTGTGACTGACTTTACTGTGGTATTTGTTTTATTGCAATGGTCTGGAACTAAACCCACAATATCTCCAACGTATGCCTCTACTCTTTTGTTCAAGTTTTGGGCCATATCTTCTACAGGTTATTTCTCCCCTAATTTTATCCTATATAGTCATTTTGTTTGGTGGGTTGGTTTTTTGTTGTTGTTGTTTGTTTTAATGTTGAGGAATCCTCAAGATTTATGGTCTGCTATTACCATTTTCTTGATAATAAAAATAAATCAGCATAGTTACTGACGTTTCAGTCCGAAATACTGTTTCTCTCTGTGGCATGTTTTTGTTGTTGTTGTCGTTTTTTGTTTTTTTGTTTTTTGTTTTTTGGCAACAAGAGAGATGCGTGCTCAGGATACAACCTTAATAAAACCTCCCCAAATTGTCTTGAAAACCCAAAAGGTGGGAACACTACCTACATTTCCGGCTGGATGGTTTTGCTCATTCTATGCTTCTTGAGGTCAGACTTGATAATATCTACAAACTTGGGACTTACTTAACATGGTGTCTGGCTCATAAGAGGGATTCAATAAATGTTTATTGCATGATGAAAGGAAGGAAAGAAGGAAGGAAGAAAAGAAGAAAGGAATTTTAAGAATTATTTTGATTAGGATCAACTCAACATGTTTTTATTGAGTATATTACTACATGCCAGGTCCCTCTAGGCACAAGTGTTATAAATCTGAATAAAACACTTTTCTTGCCCTCCTAAAGCATGTGTGTATAAGCAGGGGAAGATTAGAAGCATTCTTCCTAAAGTCTAAGGTTAATATCCTCAGAAAAAAAAACTGATATAAATATATTGTAACTAAATCAGGCTTTAGAGGAGAACAGAGAAGGTAATTACTTGGTAATTTGGACAAATAGAGAAGCTTATTTCTAGGTGACTAAAACTAGAGGTAGAGGGGGAGAGAACAGAGGTCTAAACCATATGTTTTATTATAGGCACAGGAAAGGTTTTGCAGATGTATCGCCAACTTTTCCATATACTCTCAGTCATAAAAAGGAGCAATAACTGCATATTTTTAAAAGATGATTTAAAAGTAAAGTTTCTTGGAAATACAGATGACAGATAAACTATAGCAGGCAAGAAGTATTTCAAATATTAAAATAGTCTTTTGAACTTTGTTAATTTTAAAGTAAATTTTGCTTTTGAAACACATTAGGCTCGTGCTTTTAGGAAAGTGGTTTAAAATTAGCAAGCAAGAGGTTTGCTTTTCTGGTGGGTGCTCCATTCTGAAAAACTTAATAGCTCACTTCTGTTCTCCACCATGCATAAATTCTGTAGTGTGAACAGTTCTCACTGGCATAGCCTAACACAAGAGCAGGAGCAGGATGCCTGCAACCAGGATACTGGGAAGCAACATGAGGGGTGGAGGATAAAAGGAAAGCAGACAGCAGGGAGGCCAAGAGAAGAGAGATTCTTGTGCACCCATCTGAGATTGATCTTATGATCTAAAAGGTGACAATGCATTAAATTCTAAAAGTATGTTTTCCAACATCCTCCAAATGTTGCCTTCTCATGTTCTATGGCATGTGAGATTGGGTTCTTTCTGATAAATAAGCCTACCTGCATGCACAGCCAGACACTGTAAAGCTCGGCAGTGGGGCCGCATACAGAGCTGTCCAGCACGTGGCCATCTTTTTGCAGGATGGCGTGAGATGAGAACAGAGAACTGTAGGTAGGGCGTGGTCTAAAGAACCAGCAGTGGGGATAAACACCCTGGAGAGTGTCATTAAGTTGCTTGACTTCTTTCTGCCTCAGCTTCCTCATTTACAAAATGGGGGTAATCACGGTAATTAGCTCTTACGATTGTGGACAGGATTAAACAAAATCACATACTTAAAACTCTCAGCATAGTTCTTGGCACACAGCGAATATTTGGTAGTGCACTCTTTTTATTATGATTAATTTCTTCACACCACCTAGCTGCAATACCTTAAACAGGCCATTCTTAAAGCTGTTGTCTGGTGATCCCCAAAGGCTCTGAAACCCTCTCAGGGGGTCCACCAAGTCAAAACAATTTTTGTATAGATATTATTTTCAAAATAATAATATGTTCATAACAATAAAAAATGACTTGCCTTTTTATTCTCATTCTGGCATGAATGCACAGTGAAGTTTTCCAGAGGCTGCATGGTATATAATGCCACAGGAGATTGAATGCAGGGGCAGATATGAGAGTCTAGCTTCTTTCTGTGAAGTCAGGCATTAAAGAGATATGCAAAAATGTAGAACAATGTAACCCTTCTGACTAAATGTTTTTGTTTTAGAAAAGTATAGTTACTTTTTACAAAAATATGTTACATGCACTTCTAGGGAAGCTGAGGCAGGAGAACCGCTTGGATCCGGGAGGTGGAGGTTGCAGTGAGCCGAGACTGTGGCACTGCACTCCAGCCTGGGCAACAGAGCAAGACTCCTCAAAAAATATAAAATGAAATAAAATAAAAAATTTTACATGCAATTAGTTTATTACTATTTTTAATGAATTAGTAAACAAACATAAATTTCTTACTTTAAATTTCTAGTACTGTAAATATAAATATATGGAACCTACATAAATAAAACCTCTTTGGAATCCTTATTTTTTACTAGTGTAAAAGGATCCTGAGACCAAAAATTTTCAGAACTTTTGCCTTAAATCACACAGGTAATCATTAGTATAATTCCTTTTTTCTCTATTTTTATTGATTTTTAAACTTTATTATTTACAAAGGCGATGGGAAGATTTAGAGTACAAAAATAAGTGAAAAGAAGGATTAAACATCCTATAATCAAACCACTCAGTGACAGTCATTATTAATATGTTGGCCTATATACTTCTGGTGTTTAATTCATGAATATATCATGCACATATAATTAAAATATAATAATATGGGACATAATGTTTTGGGACTTTTTTATTCAAAATATATCATAAAATCAACCTATGTCACTAGCTGTTTTCCTACAATATCCTTTATAATGACTGTATTATCATTTATTTAATTAAGCTCCTATTTTGGGCCATTTATGTTGCTCACTTTTTTTTAACGTTATACAGAATGTTACAGTGAATATCCTTTATATGCATACTTAACAATTTCTTAGAATGAATTCCTAGAAGTAGAATTGTTGGATACGCCTTTTTTTTTTTTTTTTTTTTTTTAGACGGAGTCTCGCTCTGTCACCAGGCTAGAGTGCCATGGTGAGATCTTGGCTCACTGCAAGCTCTGTCTCCCGGGTTCAAGCGATTTTCCTGCCTCAGCCTCCAGAGTAGCTGGACTACAGGTACACGCCAGCACGCCAGGCTAATTTTGGTATTTTTAGTAGAGACGGGATTTCACTATGTTGGCCAGGATGGTCCCAAGATCTTGACCTCGTGATCTGCCCATCTCGGCCTCCCAAAGTGCTGGGATTACAGGCGTGACCCACCGGAGTCTCACTCTGTTGCCCAGGCTACAGTACAATGGCGCCGTCTCGGCTCACTGCAACCTCCGCCTCCTGGATTCAAGGATTCTCATGTCTCAGTCTCCCGAGTAACTGGGATTACAGACACGCACCACCACGCCCTGCTAACTTTTTTGTATTATTTTTAATAGAGACGGGTTTTCACCATGTTGGCCAGGCTGGTCTCCAATACCCGACCTCAGGTGATTCGCTCGCCTCGGCCTCCCAGAGTGCCGGGATTACAGGCGTGAGGCACCGTGCCTGGCCAGAATATCCATATTTTAAGGTTCCTAATATCTGTTGCCAAATCACTCTTCAGAAATGTTGTACAAGCGTATATATAGGCAGTTTATAATTGACATCCTTGCATTATTTCATACCTTTGCCAATCTGATAGATTTAAAATATCTCATTTTTAGGATTTATATTTGTTGGATTACTAGCATGTTTGATTATTTTTTCATATTTATCCTGACTTTTTATAGTTTACTTTCTGTAACATGCTTATTAGAATAATGTATTTTTGTCGAATTGATGTAACTTCTAAAAGTTGCTCGCTTCCCTCAAGTATTATATACTGGGTTACACACTGGCTTATTAAACACCAGTGATTACATAGTTGTATAATGTTTAATATCTTTATAAATATAAGCGAAATCCTATTGGGCAAATTCAGTTGCTGCAAACCCTCCTCACTGTGTTTTATCTCTATGAAAATTTGAATTTCAAAGAACCAGGTAACCATCATTTATATGATCTAAAAATTAGGAGTATGTAATGGAACAGTACAAAATTACAAAATGCTATTTAAAAGTAAGTAAAATTATTTTTTATTTTGAAAAATTATTTTTCAATATTTGAAAATATTCAAAAGCAAATAAAAATAAATATTTTTAGTTAAATATTTTTTGTCACAAATAGTTTCCCAAGCCTAGCATGGTATTAGCCAAATCAGGCAAAACTCCCAGGAATGTTAACTAATGAGAAAAGGAACCATGCCTGTGTGGCACAGGAAAGAGAAAGACAGCTAAGGATAGGATAGTACAGGGATAGACAGGGTTGGACAGGGCCACCTGGGGCCCCGGCAGACAGTGGTGTTCACAAGTGCTGGATGTGTGTGGGCTGAAACAAAAGTGTCAGGCAGTGCGTTAGTCTAAAGTTGGGCTGGCTACAGCCTTATAGTCACAGCATGCATACCCTCTTCTCTCTCCTCAACCCCTCCCTGTCCACTATCTGAGGCCAAAGTAAGAGAGACAGGACTCATGGAGAAGAAGCCGGAAATAGCTGAGCAGAGCAATAGCCCCCAGATTAGCAGGCTGAGGTTCAGTCCCATGAAAGGCTCCAACAGGAAGAAAAATCCATACTGATTGTATGGCTCAGTCCACACAACAGAGGCAGAAGACTTCTATGGAGCTTAGTTTGTGCCTCACACCAAGTCAACAACAGCAAGCTCCAAAGATCCTCCCTGTCCTTGTTAAGAAGAGCTAAACAAGTAGGTTAGACCAAGGCTGTAGCTGCAAAGAGCTGAGGAAGGAACAGACCAACTGAATACCAGCTGCTTCTAACTGTAATACCACTAATCTCACTCTGTCCCTGAAACTCCAGGCAGAATCCTGCACACAGTGGGGCCTGCAAATATTTGATTAGTATTCTTAAGAATTTTTGTTAACTCTTCAAAACAAGGATTTTGTTTACTAAAAATAGTGGGAAAATAAAAGTTACTCCCACTTATGTCACTGATCATTTTATCTAAAGTGGGGCCTGCAAATATTTGATCAATATTCATAAGAATTTTTGTTAACTCTTCAAAACAAGAATTTTTTTTTTTTTTTTTTTTAACCAACAATAGTGGGGAAAATAAAAGCTTTACTCCCATTTATTTCAATGGTCATTTCATCTGCTTAAGTTTCCTACTGGGAATCCTAGTAAATATTTAAGCCATTCCGATCTACCTTGCCAGTTGCTACTTAGGGAGAATTAAGCAGTGGATTACAAGAATGGTTTCTTCAGAAGCTTTGAAGTCTACTGTTTTAGGCTTTACAATCACAGGAATGTCTCATCCACTTCCCCTTCTCCTTTCTTTTTTAATCTTTTGTTTTTTTAAAAAAATAGCTATAAACACACCAACCTATGTTGCTATAATGATTTTCTTAGTGAACACTGTAGTTAAGGTTATATGCAGACTTTTATTATAATCCCTTATCTTCACTAGTTCCCAAGTTTTTGAACACATCCCTTTACCGTAAAACTTTCCAGGCTTTGTTTCTCGTTCAGATAAGCTTTAAACTCAGTCTGTTCAGCTACTTCTGAGAAGGGAGCAAACAAGAGTGTAATGTTTTGTCCATGGGTATTGGAAAGCCTAATTTACAAAAGTTGACATATTCAGCAGGGCCACTCATTACTTGGGAAAATGTCATCATCCAGAGAATTATCAAAGAATCAAAAGAACAGGAGAGAGCAGTCAAATGATGTGTAAAAGGCCAATCAATTTGGCTCCTACTCAGACATCACAATTCAAAATATCTGAAAAGCAGCCTATTGATAAGTGGATATTCCATATATCAGCATTTTCTACTCTAAGAATGAATATCATTAACTTGAGTTCTTTTAATGTACTTGAGAGTAGTTTTTGTGCACAGCTACTACTCTTCAGTGGTTTACTTTGGTTTAAAAATTAATCTTCAATTCACTATGGTTACAAAATCAAAACTTCCTTAAGATTTTACATTTACCACATAAAACTTATAAGCCTAATATATTTTAGCAAACATTTTAAGGGCCTTAAATTAATATTTTGTCCTACGTACAGAATTGGTTAAATACCTTAAAATATTCTTAATTATATTTACTAATTCAATATATCCAATTTTCTTTTAATTATAGCTTTTTTGACTCAATAAGCTTTTCCAAAATGTTTAAATAAATCATATAAATATGACAAATAAATTTAACTTAAAAATCTCAAATCTAAGCCAATTACTTAATTCCACATTTAAAAGTTGAATCATAAGTCTGTCATTTACTCTAAGATGCCAAATTTTCTTAAACAAACTATAAATGCTTGAATTAATAACCAGCACAGATTTTTTATGCAAGAATGCCAATACTATGAGTTTGAATTTTATAAACACTGTGTATTTAATTCTGTATTGAGGGGAGTTAAAACTTGTTTACTCGATAATAAGTAATTATGTCATCCTAAGCAAATTTTAGGATTACTTCTCAGTTCCTCAAGACTCTTGTCTGCTTCCATCATGCCAATAATTCTTTTCTGAGTTATTTTCTTTATTCTTTCTTTTTTTCTTAGTTATAGTACCTGCCTGCTGCTTCCCAAAATCCACAATTACCATTAATAACTTAATGCAAAGCAATATAGCCATTCTGGCTAAATTTCTCCTAATTGGACCTAACCAGGTCTTCTTTTCCGTCTCAAAATTTCTACTAAATTTTGTAATGTAATAAGCCTTAAAAAAAATTTAAAAAATCCAGTGGTCTTTGAGATATCTGGTGCCTTAACTAATGCTCCTGATCTAAAATGTGGAAGCAGAGTAAGATATTTCATTCTAAATAGTGTTTATCTTCCTTCCAGGTTAATTAAGTGTTAAGCCTCCTAACGACAAAGATTATAATTTTTACTCTTTTTTATTTTTATTACTTCCTTATTTTTACAGACAGGGTCTCGCTATGTTTTCCAGGCTGGAGTGCACTAGCTACTCACAGGCACAGTCACAGTGTGCTGCAGCCCTGAACTCCTGGCCCCAAGTGATTCTCCCACCTCAGACTCCTGTGTAGCTGGGACTACAGGCGCATGCTACCATACCTGACTTTACTCTCTTTTCAACTCCGCACATACAATGGTCTTCTAACAGTGTTTCTGTTGATTCATGGGGGCCCAGAAATCATGCTGGTGTCCTACATAGTGGTATCTTTTGAGAGGAAGTACAGAAAATTAAAGATAAGTACAAAGTTTTTGCTACTCATTCCATTGAGAAGTGGAGTCTATTTCCCCTCCCCTTGAATCTGGGCTGACCTTAGTCACTTATTTGACCAACAGAGTAGAGTAAAGGCAAAGTTAGGCCAGATTCAAGGCTAGGCTTTCAGAGGATTGGTAGCTTCTGCCTTGCTCCCTTGGAGCCCTGTGACATTGTGATATAAGATGACATACGTATTTGGTCTCTGATGCCGGTCACTCTGGCACGAGCTTCTAAACCCTTGTACTTTCCTGAGTAATCAGGGTGCTAAGGGATGCATTCGTTCTAATATTTGGTCTTTGACCCCAGTTCTTGACACAGAATTTCTAATCTCTTGGAATTTTGTGGGTGCTAGGAGCATTTTTTTGGTGCCTCTTGGTGGGCTCCTGAATGTGTGCTAACCCATGGTTAATGGGGACTAACTCATGATTAGAAGCTTGAACTTTCAGCCCCACACCTCATTATCTAGGATGGGGAGAGGGGCTGAAGATTGAGTTAACAGTCAATTATGCCTACATAATGTAGCCTCCATAAAAATCCGAGAACTTTAGCATTCAGAGAGCTTCCAGGAGGCTGAACATATGGAGGTCCTGGGAGAAAGGTGCACTCAGAGAGTGCATGGAAGTTCCTCACCGCTCTCTAAATACCTTGCCCTGTGCATTTCTTTCATCTGCCTGTTAATCTGTATCTTTTGGTGTATTCTTTATAACAAATCAGTAAATGTAAGTAAACCACTTTCCTGAGTTCTGTGAGTCACTCTAGCAAATGTTCAAACCCAAGAAGGGGGTTGTGAAAAACTCCAGTTTGCAACCACGGCAGATAGAAGTTGTGGGTAACCTGGGAACCTACTACTTATGATTGGCATCTGAAGTAGGGGGCAGTCTTGTGAGACTGAGCCATTAACCTGTGGGATCTAATGTTATCTCCAGGTAGATGGTTTCAAAACTGAGTTGAGCCCTAGGACACTCAGTTGGTGTCCACGGGATAACTGCTTGGTTTAGGAAAACTCCCACAGTTTGGTGACCAGAGATATTCTATGTTGATAGTATAACAGGAGAAAACAGTTGGGAGTTTTCCTATTATATACCACTACCAACAAAAAGCCTGACTTCCCTGAGGCTGCTATAAACTGAGGAAGCTCAAGGCACGTGAAGAGGTCACACATGGGTGCTCTGTCCAACGGTCACCCTCACTACTAGATGTTTGAATGAATTATCTTGTACATACAGCTCAGTCAATACTTCAGAAGACTCTAGTTGATCTCTGACTGTAACTACATGAAAGATCCCAAGCAAGAACCATCCAGCTGGGCACAATCAATCCACAGAAATATGAGCGATAATAATATAATGTTTTTGTGAGCCATTACACTGTGGGGTGGTTTTACTAGGAAGCAATATATAATTAGCATAACAGATAATCATGACTACGGTTTTGGGGTTTTAAAAATTTATTTTTAATTGATACATAATAATTGTACACATTTATGGAGTACACGTAATAATTCAATATATGTATACAATGTTTAGTGATCAAATCAGAATAATTAAGATATCCATTACTTCAAACATTTATCATTTCTGTGTGTTGAGAATGTTCAAATTTCTCTCTTCTCGCTATTTTGAAATATACAACAAATTATTGTTAACTATAGTCACCCCACTGTGCTATATATAGAACACTAGAACTTATTTCTTCCATCTAACTGTAATTTTGTACCTCTTAACAAACTTCTCCTTACTCCTCCTCCCTTCCCAGCCTCTAGTAACTATTATTCCAGTCTCTACATCTGTAAGATCAGTTTTTTTAGCTCCCACATATAAGTGAGCACATGTGGTATTTTTCTTTCTGTGCCTGGCTTTTTTCACTTTACGTAATATCCTCCAGGTTCATCTATGTTGCCACAACTGCAAATGAGAGAATTTCATTCTTTTTTTATGGTTAAATCATATTCCATTACATATATATATATATATATACACACACACACACCACCTTTCCTTTATCCATTTATTTGTTGATAGACACTTATGTTGATTCCATGTCTTAGCTGGGATATAATACTGCAATAAACTTAAGAGTGTAGCTATCTCTTCTATCTCTTCAATATACTGATTTCCTATCATTTGGATATACCCAGTAGTGGGATTACTGAATGATATGGTACTTCTATTTTTAGGTTTCTTTTGAGGAATTTCCTCACTGTTTTTTTAATGGCTATACTAATTTACATTCCCGTCCATCAGTGTATAAGAGTTTCCCTTTCTCTTCATCCTCACCAGCATTTGTTATTTTCTGTCTTTTTGATAACAGCCATTTTAACTGGAATGAGATAATAGCTTATTGTGGTTTTGATATACATTTCTCTGATGATCGGTGATGTCAAGCATTTTTTCACATACCTATTGGTCACTGTATGTCTTCTTTTGATAAATGTCTATTCAGATTACATGCAAATTTTTAACAGGATTATTTGGATTTTTTGCTGTTGGGTCGTTGGCTGTTGGTTGTTGGTTGTTAAGTTTCTTATATATTTTAAATATTAATCCTTTGTCAGATAGATAGTTGGCAAATATTTTCTCCTATTCTGTGTATTGGCTCTTCGCCCTGTTGTTTCCTTTGTTGTGCAGAAGCTTTTTAGCTTGATGTAATCTTATTTGTCTATTTTTGCTTTTGTGGGCTTTTATTGTCTTACTCAAAAAATATTTGCCCAGACCTATGTTCTGAAGCATTTCCCCAAATGTTCTCTTCTAATAGTTCCATAGTTTCAAGTCTTACATGTAAGATCAATTCTAGTCTAATTTTGTATATGGTGAAAGACAGGGGTCTACTTTTGTGCTACTGCATATGGATATCCAGTTTTCCTAGCATTATTTATTGAAGAGACCATCTTTTCCACAGTGAGTGATTTTGGTACATTTGTCAAAAATCAGTTAGCTGTCAATGCATAGATTTATTTCTGGATCCTCTATTCTGTTCCACTGGTGTATGTGTCTGTTTTTATTCCAGTACTATGCGATTTTGGTTACTATAGCTTTGTAATATATTTTGAAGTCAGGTATTGTGCTGTCTCCAGCTTTGTTCTTTTTGTTCGGAATAGCTTTGGCTATTCAGGGTCATTTGTGGTTCCTTACAAATTTCAGAATTGTTTTCTGTAAAGAATGTCATTGGAATTTTGATAGGGATTGCAGCGAATCTGTACAGTATAGGCATTTTAACAATATTAATTGTTCTGACCCATAAACATGAAATATCTTTCCATTTTTTGCATGTCCTCTTTAATTTTTAATAAGTGTTTTATAGTTTTTAATTGTAGAGATCTTTCATCTCTTCAGTTAAATTTATTCCTAGAAATTTTGTTTGTTCGGTAGCTATTGTGAATGGAATTGCTTTCCCAATTTCTTTTTCAGATTGTTTGCCATTGCTGTATCGAAACACTGTTGATTTTTGCATCCTGATTTTGTATCTTGGATCTTTACTGAATTTGTTTATTAGTTGTAAGAGTTTTTGGTGAATTTGTAGGCTTTTCTAAATATTAAATTATGGCATTTGCAAACAAGACAATTTGACTTCCTCCTTTCCAATTTAGATGCCCTTTATTTCTTGCTCGTGCCTAACTGCTCTGGCTAGAACTTCTACCATCATGTTGAATAAAAGTGGTAAAAGTGGGCATTCTTGTCTTGTTCCAGATCTTAGAGAAAAGGCTTTTTTCCCATTTGGTATGATGTTATATATGGATTTATTATATATGGCATGTATTGTTTTGAGATATGTTCCTTCTATAACTAATTTGAGACTTTTTATTGTGACACAATAATGAATTTTATCAAATTCTTTCTTTGCATCTGTCGAGATTATCATATAGCTTTTGTCCTTCATTCTGTTGAAGTGATGTATCACATCTATTGATTTGCATATGTTAAACCAGCCTTGCATCCTCGGGGTAAAACCCCCTTGATCATAGTGTATAGTTGGATTTGGTTTGCTAGTATTCTGTTAAGTATTTTTACATCGGTGTTCACCAGAGGTATTGGCCTATAGATTTGTTGTTGTTGTTGTTGTTGTTTTGCGGTTGTTGTGTCCTTGTCTGGTTTTGTTATCAGGGTAACACTGGCCTCCCAGAATAAGTTTTGAAGAATTCCCTCTCCTTCAATTTTTTGGAATAACTTGAGAAGAATTGGAATTAGTTTTCTAAAAGTTTAGTAGAATTTAGCAGTGAAGCCGTTTAGTCCTGGATTTCTCTTGGTTAAAAGATGTTTTATTACTGATTCAATCTTGTTACTTGTTATTTATCTGCTCAATTTTTCTATTTCTTCATGATTCTATCTTGGTAGGTTGTATGTGTCCAGAAAGTGATTCATTTCTTCTACGTTTTCCAACTTGTTGCCATACAGTTGTTTGTAATCGTCTCTAATTATCCTTTATATTTCTGTGGCATCAGTTGTAATGTCTCTTTTATCATCTCTGATTTTTATTCATTTGAATCTTCTCTCCATTATTCTCACTTTCTAGCTAAAGGTTTAGTGATTTTGCTTATCTTTTCAAAAAACAACCATTGAGTTCATTTATCTTTTGTATTTTTATCTCAATTTCATTTTCTTCTGCTCTGATCTTCATGTTTCTTTTCTTCTAATAATTTTTCATTTGATTTGTTTTTGCTTTTCCATTCTTGAGGAAATGGAAATCATTAGGCTGTTTATTTGAAATATTTCTATTTTTTATGTATTTGTTTATTGCTATAAACTTCCCTCTTAGTACTACTTTTGCTGTATCCTATAGGTTTTTGTATATTGTTTCCATTTTCATTTGTTTCAAAATGTTTTTAAATTTCTTTATTAATTTTTTGATTGACCCATTGGTCATTTCCAAGCATGTTGCTTACTTTCCATGTATTTGTATAGTTTCCAAAATTCCTTTTGTTATTGACGTTTAGTTTTGCTCTACTGTGATCAGAAAATATAACTGTTATTATCTGAATTTTTTAAAATTTTTCTAAGCTTTATTTTGTGTCATAACAGTGTTCCACATGCTAATGAGAAAATGCGTATTCTGCAGCTATTGGATGAGATATTCTGTAAATCTCAGGGCCACTTGGTCTAGAGTGTAGTTTCACTCTAATGTTATATTTTTATTTTCTGTCTGAATGATATGTTGTTTGCTGTAAGTGAGGTGGTGACGCTCCCTATTATTATTGTATTGCCAGTCTATCTCTTCCTTTAGATCTATTAATATTTGCTCTAAATATTTAGGTGTTCAGTGTTGGATGCTTAGATATTTACAATTGTTATATCACCTTGCTGAATTGCTCCCTTTACCATTATATAATGACCATCTTTATCTCTTTTTACAATTTTTGACTTAAAATTCATTTTATGTAAGTATAGCTACTCCGCCTTTTTTGGAGGGGCTTTATTTGCATAGAATGTATTTTTTTATCTCTTCATTTTCTTTTATTTTTTGCACAAAACTAACGTTTATTCCACCTTTGTGTCGTGTTCCTGGATCCTTCACCAATGTTACATGAGGAAAAGAACAAAAGCAAAACAAATGAAAAACTGAAATCAGAATCACTAATGTTATCAAGTAGAAAAACAAATAAGTTATAATCTAGTAGCCATCAGCAAGAGAATAGCAAAGACAATGCTATAAAAAGAAACAAAGAAAATTGCTAGAAAACTATATGCATCATAATCTTTCAAACCAGCAAAATATGTTCCTGCATACAATAGAACATCAACAGTATATTTTTTGTGTATGAAGTATAAAAATGCCAAGTTGGGCCGGGCGCGGTGGCTCAAGCCTGTAATCCCAGCACTTTGGGAGGCCGAGACGGGCAGATCACGAGGTCAGGAGATCGAGACCATCCTGGCTAACACGGTGAAACCCCGTCTCTACTAAAAAATACAAAAAACTAGCTGGGCGAGGTGGCGGCGCCGGTAGTCCCAGCTACTCGGGAGGCTGAGGCAGGAGAATGGCGTAAACCCGGGAGGCGGAGCTTGCAGTGAGCTGAGATCTGGCCACTGCACTCCAGCCTGGGCCACAGAGCGAGACTCCGTCTCAAAAAAAAAATGCCAAGTTGTTTTTTGAATATTGTGGATAGGTAAAATGTATATGTAATTAATGGTAATTCTACTGAACTATTACAGAGTGGGCCAGGAACACATTTATGGATTCTGGGGATGTGTACTGTAATTCTTTGATTGGGATAGTGGACACGCTAGTCAAAAAAACAAAACAAAACAAAACAAAAACACCCAAGTACAAGACAAAGGCGAACAAGACTTCTCTTCTATCTTAGCAACATTTAGATGGAAATCAAATTTAAATGCAGTCCACTCTGCTTTTTGAAGAGGCTTTGGTTCAGCTCCCAAATCTCGACTGCTTGACGCAGTCTCCTATGAGAATATTCAGAAGGTGTCTACTTAAACAACAAACCTATTTTTAGTGGTGGAGTGGCTTTTAGTAGCTCTGTCTGCGTGGGACTGACAACCAATCACTATCTTTGGAGGAAGCCCTAACCTTTTCTTGTATACCCTCCCTATATGTGTAACAGCTTTTCTGTTATCACATTCAGTAGTCCATACTGCTATATTATCACCTTTAGCTCTAACATTAATAACAGCGCCACATACATCATTACTGTAGTCATCAAAAGATTCTCCAATAAGGCACAGCAGTGTCTCTAGCCAAAAGCGATCGAGGTCACTTCATCTCTGCTATTTGTTCAGTGTAATTAGCCATCATCCTCCCAGTTTGTTTTCTCATGTTCCCACATAGGCTCAATACCACCCTTAAAAAGTGAGTAGTCACAGCCAGCCATTAAATTATGAGACAACCGGATATGGTACAGAGCCCAAAGTCTTCAACAGTATCAAACTCAGAGATCAGCCACAGGTTTGCTTGCCAAGTTTTGCTTTTATCATTTTAAAAAAAACCAGAGGGCCCATCTGTTCTGTAGAGGATGTTTAATATAGTGTTCCGGGGTAGCAACCTCCTGAATAGATTCTGTTTTCTCCTCTTCTGTAGTCGCGGGATTAGAAGTAGGGGTGTTTTCCTGTTCAATAGTCACCATCTTTGATTGATCTCTCTCTCTTCATTTTCAATCTGTGTGCGTCCTTACAGGTAAGGTAGAGCCTCTTGTAAGCAGTATATATTTGGGTGTTTTTTTTTTCTTTTTTTCTTTTTTTAATCCTTTGAATTACTCTACGCTTTTTTTTTTTTTTTTTTTGAGACAGAGTCACACTCTGTCGCCCAGGCTGGAGTGCAGTGGCACCATCTCAGCTCACTGCAACTTCCACCTCCTGGGTTCAAGCGATTCTCCTGCCTTAGCTTCCCAAGTAGCTGGGACTACAGGCACCCACCACCACACCCAGCTGATTTTTGTATTTTTAGTAGAGATGGGGTTTCACCATGTTGGCCAGGCTGGTCTCGAACTCCTGGCCTCAAGTGATCTGCTGCCTTGGCCTTCCAAAGTGCTGGAATTACAGGCATTAGCCACCACGCCCAGCCTCCATTCAATTACTCTACACTTTTAACTGGAGAATTTAATCCACGTACATTATTATTTATTATTGATAGGTATGAACTTATTCTTTTCAATTTGTTAATTGTTTTCTAGTTGTTTTGTAAATCTTTTGTTCACTTCTCCCTCTCTTGCTTTCTTCCTTGTGGTCTGATGGCTTTCTATAGTGGTATCCTTTGGTTCTTTTTTTTTATCTTTTGTGTATCTATTATAAGCTTTTGCTTTGTGGTTTCCCTGAGGCTTACATAAAACATCTTATAACAGATTTATTTATGCTTAGAATAGCTTGATTTTGATTGTATACACAAACTCGCCATTTCTACTTCCCTTCTTCCCATGTTTTATGTTTTTGATTTCACGCTGTACATCTTTCTATAATATATTCCATAGGTAATTATCATAGCCTTTTAAAAATAATGTTGCCTTTTGACCTTTATAGTACAGATATCATCAATTTACCCACTACCATTATAGTATTAGAGTGTTTTGTATTTGACAACATACTTACTTTTATCAGGGAGTTTTATACTTTCATATGACTTTATGATACTAATTAGCATCCTCTTCCTTCAGCTTAAAGAACTTCCTTTAGCATTTTTTTGTAATGCAGATCTGGCATAATAAATTCTCTCAGATTTTGTCTGAGAAAGTTTTTATCACTCTTTTGCTTTTGAAAGACAAGATTGCCTGAATATAGTTTTCTTAACTGGCAGTCTTTTTCTTCTAGGATTTTGAATATATTATTCAATTCCATTCTGGTTTGCAAGGTTTGTGCTGAGAAGTTCACTGATAGATTTATGGGAGTTCCTCTATATGTCACAATTTGCTTTTATTCTTGCTGCTTTCAGCACTGTCTCTTTGGCTTTAACTGTTGACAGTTTGACTATGGTATGTCATGGTGTGGATCTCTTTGTAGTTCTCTTATTCAGTATCCTTACAGGGTTTTTCAATCTATCTTTCTAATTTATTTTCTAGACTTAGGAAGTTTTCTGCCATTATTTCTTTGAATATATTTCTGTTCCTTTCTCTCTTTCTTCTACTTCTGGCACATCAATGATGCATAAGTTGTTCTTCTTGATGGTGTTTGATAAGTCACTTTAAGCTGTCCTCACTCTTCATTTGTTTTTCTTTTCTGCTCCTCAGATTGGATGACGTCCTGTAATCTGTTTTCAAGTTCACCAATCCTTTCTTCTGCTTAACCTAGTCTACTACTACCATTGGACCCCTCCATTGAATTTCTCAGTTCAGTTACAGCGTTCTTCAGATCTTTCATTTCTGTTTAGTACTTTTTTATACTTTGTTGAAAATCTTTGTTCTTGTATTGCTATCTTGATCTCTATGAGCATCTTTATGATCATTATTTTCAATTTCCTGTCAGGTAAGTCACAAAACTCCACTACATTTTGGTCAGTATTTGAAAATTTATCTTGTTCTATAGTTTGGAATACATTCCCTATTTCTTCATTTTACTTAATTCTCTGTGTTGGTTTCTGTACGTTAGATAAGACACCTACCTCTCCATCTTGTTAGACCAAGCTTGTATGGAGAAGGTTTTCACCAATTAATCCAGCCAGAGATTTTAAGATGCCTCTCTAATCCTTGTGTTTGTCCAGATTGCTGTCCCTGTTTTTGATGGTCCTTGATATGGTTTAGCTGTGTCGCCACCCAAATCTCATCCTGAATTCCCATGTGTTCTGGGAGGGACCTGGTGGGAGGTAATTGAATCACTGGGGCAGTCTTTTCCCATGCTGTTCTCATGATAGTGAGCAAGTCTCATGAGATCTGATGGTTGTATAAAAATGGGAGTTTCCCTACACAAGCTGTCTTCTCTCGTCTGCTGCCATGTGAGATGTGCTTTTCACTTTCTGGCATGATTGTGAGGTCTCCCCAACCACATGGAACTGTAAGTCCAATAAATCTCTTTCTCTTTTAAATTGTCCAGTTTCAGGTATGTCTTTATCAGCAGTATGAAAATGGACTAATACAGTAAAATGGTACCAAGATTGGGGCGCAGTTGAAAAGATACCTGAAAATGTGGAAGCGACTTTGGAACTGAGTAAGAGGCAGAGGTTGGAACAGTTTGGAGGGCTCAGAAGAAGACAAGAAAATGTGGGAAAGTTTGGAACTCCCAAGAGACTTGTTGAATAGTTTTGGCCAAAATACTGATAATGATATGGACAATGAAATCCAGGCTGAGTTGGTCTCAGATGGAAATGAGGAACTTGTTGGGAACTGGAGCAAAGGTGATTCTTGTTATGTTTTAGCAAAGAGACTGGCAGCATTTTGCCCCTGTCCTAGAGATTTGTGGAACTTTGGACTTCAGAGAGATGATTTAGGGTATCTGGCAGAAGAAATTTCTAAGTAGCAAAGCATTCAAGATGTGACTTGGTGCTGTTAAAGGTGTTCTGTTTTAAAAGGGAAACAGGGCATAAAAGTTTGGAAATTTTGCAGCCTGACAATGCCATAGAAAAGAAAATCCCGTTTTCTGAGGAGAAATTCAAGCTGGCTGCAGAAATTTGCATAAATAATGAGGAACTGAATGTTAATCACAATGACAATGGGGAAAATTTCTCCAGGGCATGTCAGAGGTCTTCATGCAGCACAGGGACTTGGTGCCCTGCATCCCAGCTACTCCACCTGTGGCTGAAAGGGGCAAATGTAGAGCTTGGGCCATGGCTTCAGAGGGTGCAAGCCCCAAGCCTTGGCAGCTTCCACATGGTGTTGAGCCTGTGAGTGCACAGAAGTTAAGAACTGGGGTTTGGAAACCTCCACTTAGCTTTCAGAATATGTATGGAAACGCCTGGATGCCCAGGCAGAAGTTTGCTGCAGGGGAAGGGCTCTCATGGAGAAACTCTGCTAGGGCAATGCAGAAGGGACGGCCTACACAGAGTCCCTACTGGGGCACCAGCTAGTGGAGCTGTGAGAAGAGGGCCACGTCCTCCAGACCCCGGAATAGTAGATCCACTGACAGCTTGCACCGTGCACCTGGAAAAGCCACAGACACTTAGCGCCAGCCTGTTAAGGCAATCGGGAGGGAGGCTGTACCCTGCAAAGCCACAGAGGCAGAGTGCCCAAGACCATGGGAACCTCTTGCATCAGTGTGGCCTGGATGTAAGACATGCAGTGAAAGGATATCATTTTTGGAGCTTTAAGATCTGACTGCCCTGCTGGATTCTGGACTTTCATGGAGCCTGTAACCCTTTTACTTTGGTCAGTTTCTCCCATTCGGAATGACTGTATTTGCCCAATGCCTGTACCTGTACCCCCATTATATCTAGGAAGTAACTAACTTGCTTTTGATTTTCCAGGCTCGTAGGTAGCAGGGACTTGCCTTGTCTCAGATGAGACTTTGGACTGTGGACTTTTGAGTTAATGCTGAAATGAGTTAAGACTTTGGGGGACTGTTAGGAAGGCATGATTGGTTGTGAAATGTGAGGACATGAGATTTGGGAGGGGTCGGGGTGGAATGATATGGTTTGACTGTGTCCCCACATAAATCTCATCTTGAATTTCCACATGTTGTGGGAAGGATCCAGTGGGAGGTAATTGAATCATTGGGGTAGGTCTTTCCTGTGCTGTTCTCGTGATAGTGAATAAGTCTCACAAGATCTGATGGTTATATAAAAATGAGAGTTTCCTTGAACGAGCCCTCTTCTCTTGTCTGCCACCATGTGAGACGTGCCTTTTACCTTCCACCATGATTGTGAGACCTCCCAGTCACATGGAACTGTAAGCCCAATAAACCTCTTTTTTTTTTTTTTTTTTAATTGCCCAGGGTATGCCTTTATCAGCAATGTGAAAATGGACTAATACAGCCCCCTAAAATTTAGGATGTACCATGTCTTGTCCGTGTCCCAAGACAAGTTTGAGGGAAGTCAGACTCTTTAGATGTAGCTGGAAAGCTTGGGGGATTGGGTGTGAGTTCCAAATCTTTCTGTCTCACAGTGAGGCTGGGTTCAGGTGTCCATATCCCACTCTCTCTAGACTAGTCCAGGAGAAGAGCTGTGGCAAATGCCTTGACTCATGTTCAGGTTGCACCTTCTGATTCTGGAGAGATAGCTTCTGGGAGTAGGCCTGTCATACATCCACCTGTTTGTTTTCTATGGCCCTGGGTTACTTCAAATAGCAAAGTCCTCTGATCTTCCAAAGCAAGGTTGTTAAGGAAACAGTCCCTTGGGTGGGAGCTATGGAAGTTGTGGCACATGATGCCTGGCCAAACTCCTCCCAGAAAGACTGGATAGGCCTGAATTTATCTCTGTGGCAAGCCAGGGAGATAAGTGCCAAGCTCTGGTTTCAGCTAATGGAGAGGTACTGTTTGCTTGCCTCACGGGCTCCCTGATGCAAGTTTATTAGAGGCCAAGCTGTCAAGTAGTCACTGAGTGTCGGTGTGGTAAGGCCCTTATGAAAAGAAAGGGAGAGCTCCATGTGCCTGCTTCTTTCCTGCACTGCCCCAAGAGGTTATAGCCCCTGGAAGTATTTGGATGCCCATTTAAAATCACCTCTTTGTTCTGGGATCAGGGAAGACTCACATATGTTTATTTCCCTCTGTTCCCAGAGCTATTAGGTTTAGGATGGAGCCCTTCAAGAGGAAGCTTTAACAAGTTGGTGCTCTCAGTGTGTGTCCTAAACCCCTTCTGGTGGAGAAGCAGGGAGTTAGCTGCACTATTTTAGGCCGCTTCTCTGCACCACTCCAGAGGAATGAAGTCCCTGATGGTGCTTGCATGCATGTTTAAAGACACTATTTTTCTCTTGCTATCTAGGGAGATGTGTGCATGCTAGTCCCCTCTGCTCCAAGAGTCATGACATTAATCATACAGTCTCTTAGGTGGATGTGGTAAAAGTTGAGGTGCTTAGTATGGGTACAAACTCCTTTCAGACTGGTGGTGAGTTAATAATTGGCTGTCTCTTTAACTATACAATGCAAGTTAGCTTGAAGCCAGGCCACTTGCCTGCTTGGCAGCCACTGAAAGTGTTTTCCGGTGAGAGTAGGCAACAGAGGGCTGTGGTTTTTTAAAGCCTCTTCTGTGCACTGCTCCTGGGAGATGAAATACTTGGAGGTGCCTGAAAATCTATATAAGACCACCACTTTATTTCCTATAGCCTGGGGGGACACGTGTGTGTCTAATCCCCACCGTGTATAAAACAACAGGGAAGCATGAGGTCAAGGCCCTCTGTGTGAGTCCAGACACTCTTCTCCACGGGGAGAAACTGGGTGTTGGAGACTCCTTTTTCCAATTTTATGGCATAGTGAGGTCTGTGCCCAAGTGTGCCTGGGCGTCTCCTACCTGTTTTATGTTGTGTTCTTAGTCACTCAGTGGATGGGAGTCTCTCAACTAGTCTCTGACTTTCTCTTAGAGGGAACTGGTCCATGGATAGATGTTTATTTGGTGCACTTGTGGGTGGAGGGCGAGTCAGAAGCTTCTGTTTGCCATGCTGGTGGTGTCACTCTCGTGACTGTAGTTTTAAACCTGAACCTTCGGCTTTACTTGAGCCAAAGTCAGTGCTGAGTTGTTGAAATATGGAACAGTCTTATAGCACATTCAGAAAAACATTTGCTTTCACGTGGCCTCTGGCATGTTTCATACCTTTATTCATAGCACCCTAGTAGCTGAAGTCTCTTTCTCTCCCTTTCTTTCTTTTCTTTCTATAATTTTAAAATCATTTTCTTTGGTTTTTATATCTTTCTTTCTGTCTTTTTTTCTTTATACCTTTTTTACATTTTCCCCTGCTTTCCATTCTCCCCTTTCTCCTGTGTCTCCTCCTTCTGTCGTTTGTTAGTATTTTTTTTTTATGGAGACAATTCTAAGAAAGCTATTTTTAAAGTAAGTGACATTAGCTCTAGCATTAACACTGTAGCTAGCATGAACTGAGAACACGTTAAATGCCAGAATTATCTCATTTATCCTTATTGTAACCCAATGAAATACGTGTAAATACTTTTAAGTTAAAGGAGAAAACTGAAGCTTGAATTGTCATCTGGAATCATTAAGTTAATCATTCCACAGAGCCATGATGGCATCTTAGATCCCCTGGTACAAGAAACAGCTTAGTTTCTTTATCCAGCTGGACTTGAGAGTTCTCAGTATTCTCTTTCCCATAGTGTATATTTACTCTTTTTTGTTTTGTTTTGTTTTTGAGATGGAATTTTGCTCCCATTGCCCAGGCTGGAGTTCAATGGCTTGATCCCATCTTACCGCAACCTCCACCTCCCAGGTTCAAGCGATTCTCCTGCCTCAGCCTCCCGAGTAGCTGGGATTACAGGCATGTGCCACCACGCCTGGCTAATTTGCATTTTTAGTAGAGACAGGGTTTCTCCATGTTGGTCAGGCTGGTCTCGAACTCTCATCCTCAGGTGATCCACCTGCCTCACCCTCCCAAAGTGCTGGGATTATAAGCATGAGCCACCACATCCGGCGTATTTTACTCTTTTAAAGGAATTGGCTCAAGACCATCTCACGCTGAGTCCAATGGGCTCGAGTATTTACCCTGTGGTAATTTTTTCAGTTCCTAAGTGTATATATTTAGCCTTTTAAAAGGCCTTACATTGGTTCCCTGACCTATTAAGTAAGAGTTGTTATGGTAAAAAGCACCAAGTGGAAGCTCCCATAATTTCAACCCATACCTTAGCTAAGATAGCAAACCAGATGCAACCGTTTGATCCAGCAATCATGTTTCTTGGTATTTATCCAATGGAACTGAAAACTCATGCCCACACAAAAACCTGCATATGAATGTTTATAGCAGCCTTATTTATAATTGCCAAAACTTGGAAGCAATAAAGATACCTTTCAATAGGTGAATGGATAAACTGTGGTACATCCAGATAATGCAATATTATTTAGTGCTAATTAGATACATGCATAGCACAGGTAGAAGAGAAAGCCTATAAAGATTTAGGGGTCTGACATATCAACAAATGTTTTTTCTTGTTATTTTATTATAAACATTTCAAACATACAGAAAAGTTGAAATGGTTTTACAGTGAACTTCTGAGTATTCACCATCTAGATTTTTATTGAGAATATTTAAATTTTTAAAAATTTTTAAATTTGTATTTCAATAGATTTTGGGGGAACAGGTGGTGTTTGGTTACATGAATAAGTTCTCTAGTGTTGATTTCTGAGATTTTGGTGCACTCATCACCCGAGCAGTGTTCACTGTGCCCAGTGTGTAGTCTTTTATCCTTAGCCACCCCCTACTCTTTCCCCTGAGTCCCCAAAGTCCAATGTATTATTCTTATGCTTTTGCATCCTGATAGCTTAGCTCCCACATATGAATGAGAACATATGATGTTTGGTTTTTCATTCCTGAGTTACTTCACTTAGAATACTAGTCACCAATTCCATCCAGGTTGCTTCAAATGCCATTATTTCATTCCTTTTTATCGCCGAGTAGTATTACATGGTATGTGTGTATACACACACACACACACACACATATATATACACACACACATACATATATATATATATACACACACACACATAGATATACCACATTTCCTTTATCCACTTGTTGATTGGCAGGCATTTGGGCTGGTTACATACTTTTGCAATTGCAAATTGTGCTGCTATTAACAAGCACGTGCAAGCATCTTTTTCACATAATGGCTTCTTTTCCTCTAGGTAGATACCCAATAGTGGGATTGTTGGATCATATGGTAGTTCTACTTTTAATTCTTTAGGGAATCTCCACACTGTTTTCCATAGTGATTGTACTAGTTTACATTCCCACCAACAGTGTGAAAGTGTTCTTTCCACCACATCCAGGCCTACATCTATTTTTTTTTTTTTTTTAATTATGGCCATTCTTGAAGGAGTGAGGTGGTATCACATTGTGGTTTTGATTTGCATTTCCCTGATAATTAGTGGTATTGAGCATTTTTGCATTTGCTTGTTGGCCATTTGTATATCTTCTTTTGGGAATTGTTTATTCATGTCCTTAGCCCTCTTTTCGATGGGATTATTTGTTTGTTTGTTTGTTTCTTGCTAATTTGTTTGAGTTTGTTGTAGATTCTGGATATTAGTCCTTTGTCAGTTGTATAGATTGTGAAGATTTTCTCCCACTCTGTGGGTTGCCGGTTAACTCTGCTGATTATTTCTTTTGCTGTGCAAAAGCTTTTTAGTTTAATTAAGTCCCATCTATTTATCTTTGTTTTTGTTACATTTGCTTTTGGGTTCTTGGTCATAAAATCTTTGCCTAAGCCAGTGTCTAGAAGGGATTTTCCAATGTTAGCTTCTAGAATCTTTATGGTTTCAGGTCTTAGATTTCAGTCTTTGATCCATCTTGGTTGATTTTTGCATAAGGTGAGAGATGAGGATCTGGTTTCATTCTTCTACATATGGCTTGCCAATGCTCCCAGCACCACTGGTTGAATAGGGTGTCCTTTTCCTACTTAATGTTTTTGTTCGCTTTTTCGAAGATCAGTTGGCTGTAAGTATTTGGGTTTATTTCTGGGTTCTCTATTCTGTTCCATTGGTCTATGTGCCTATTTTTATACCAGGATCATGCTGTTTTGGAGACTATGACCATATAGTATAGTTTGAAGTCAGGTAATGTAATGCCTCCAGATTTGTTCTTTTTGCTTAGTCTTGCTTTTGACACCTAGATTTCATAATTAACATCTTACCACACTTGCTTTATCATATTTGATGAAGTGTTTAGGAGTCCAAGAATTTGGAGCATGTCTAAGATAACCTCTCCAAGAATTTGGAGCATGTCTAAGATAACCTCTCTGAAATAAAAAATAAGTTGATTCATCTCACATTCCCCACCACTAAGAAAAAGACAGAGTGCTTAGTCATCTCTTTTGGATTTTGGAGACAGCATATACTGCTCTGAGGAGTACTACTGTTTATTTTTGGGGTAACTTGGAAGTCTCACAGTTTCAATGGCGTTCAGAGCAAAAAGAAGGCTCAACAGCAAATCCAGGCAGCACTGCAAGCTGCCTTACTCTTCAAACTATATAATCAACAGAATCCATGGCACTACCTGTATCCATGGTGAATATATTGATCCATAGTAAACACAGGTGTAAGGTCTCTGGAAAATGCCAAAACAAAACCAGAGCAGAAAGGTCCTTTATATTTTGGAGCAAGACCCCATCTTCTATGGCATAAACTACATTCTTTTTTTGCAAAGCAGCCCTGGCCACTACTGAGCCTTTATGGAGACTAAGTGCCTGCCAAATGGCTATGTAAGTTTTGCTGCCCATAATGAACTGGCATTTTAGATCTACGAAGTCATAATGTCAGACAAATCCAGCAGCAATCCATCATAGTATAGAAATGGTTAAAAATCAGGACCAAGCAGAGACAGAGAATACAAAAATGCTACATGAGCAGGACTTCTGATACTCACACCACCTAACTCTATGTCATCAATGTCTAAACATCAACTCACACCTAAAATCTTGTTGAGGGCATGGGAAGTATTTAAACAGCCAGCTGATGGAGGAGAAATACAATCTCGGTCTCAGTTCACAGCTGGGTTGTATACACTATGTCAGTACAAACTGAAAATGGACTTCTGTTGCACTATGGCCCCACTTAGGGATGGATCTAAATGTCAGTTGTGAAGGACAGTCCTTCCAGTGGACAGAGCTGAGAGCAATACATTTGATTATTTACTTTTTATGCAAGAAGAAGTAGCTTAAGAAGGATATACATGGACTCCTGAGTATTGGCAAATAGCTTGATTGGTTGGTCAGGGACTGGAAGGAACCAATTTGGAAGATCAAAGAGGAAAAAGTTGTCTAGAGAAGCAAGTGACAGACCCATTGAAGTGGGCACAGATCTCATGCTACTGCCCACTAGAGAATATCAAAGTCAGAGGAGACACCAAACAACCAGGATGACTCATCCCGTGGATGTCAGACAGCCACTGTCCTTGACCGCCCAATGTGCTTATCCATTAGATCCAATAATGAAGTCCCAACAGTAACAGGAATAGAGGTTGTGCATGGGAGAACCCAACAGTATGGGCTCCCACTATTTAAGGCTGCCGTTGAATACACAACCTGCCAAACTCTGTTAACAACCTGGCATGAATCCTTTGATAGAGCAGCAAAACCTAAGATCAGCCAAACACTCAGTAGCAGGTTGATTAGATCAAATTCCTTCCACCCTGGAGGGGGCAATGATTCATCCTTACTGGAGTCGATACTTACTCCCATATGGCTTTGATATTCTTGTCTGCCATGTCTGACAGCACCACCATTCAAAGGCATATAATGCATCTTGTTGATTATATGAATTCCCATATATTATCAGTAAAAATCAAGGGTTCCATTTTACAGAGAAAGTTTGCAACAATCAATTCATGACCAAATGATTCATTATTTCTACCACATAGTGCATCACCTGAAAAAAATCACCTACTTATAATGATGGAATTGCTTATTAAAGGTTCAACTAAGGTGCTAACTCAGGGCAAAGACTTCTGTGAAGCTGGGACATTGTCCACCAAGAACAAGTATATAAATGAAACAAATAGTCGTGCTATGCCCCCAATAACTGAAATAAACAGGTCTGTATAGTTGTCTGACTCTCTCACCATCATTCCCAGTGGATTCTCAGTGGTCTACTTACAGAATATGTGCTTCTTGTCCCTGCACCTTTAGGTTTTATAGGATTCAGAGGTTCTGATACCCAGAGGAGTACTGCTTTCACTAAAGGAAATGATAAGAATCTCAATGAGGTGGAAACTATGACTACTGCCTCTACTTTGGGTTCCTCATGCCAGTGACCTAACAAGCAAAGAAAAGAATTACTATACTTACAGAAGATAATCAAATGTGATTATCTTGAGGAGTAGGGTTTCTTACCATACAATGAGAACAGAGAGAATCTGGAATACAGGGATTCACTGGGGGTCTCTGGGTACATCTATGCAAAATGATACTGGTCAATAGTCAATTTTAGCAACCATAGCCCAGTAAGGACAAGGAAGCTAAGAGTTCAGATCCTTCAAGGATGGAGATGGCATGCCAATTGAGGAACTGAAGTTTTGGGCAAGGGTGAGGGAAATCTAGAATGGATGTTGGAGAAGCTAGATGATGAATACCAATTATGACCTCAGATTCAGTTGTGGCAGTGGAGATTGCAGCTTAGTACACTAATCCTTTGCATTAAGCTTCTTTTTGGAGTGATTGCAGCTGCCAATACTTTGAAGACTCAGTGACAGATTGGTCTTAACATATGCAGAGAATGGATTGAATCAGGTGCCTCTTATGTTCTGCCTCACTTCTTCTCAGTCTTCTGTTGCCATTTGCAGTTGTGGCTGTGGTGAATAATTATGTGGTAACAGGGGTGAAGAGTTTCAACATTGACCACATATTTCCTCAGGCATATCATTGACCTTCTGTGGCATTTTTCTGGTACTGAAGAAGTGGGATACCCACAGGAGTTTACTGGGCATGGATGCACGCACAGCTCAAGTGCAGGGTCTGAGATCACCACCCAAGGCAACCCTCAATGGGAGATGTGAGTCAATGACAAGTGCTTCCACTTACTGATTCCTTGGGTCACTTCCCAAAAAAACTACCTGAATGCAAGCTCTTTTCTCAATCTCTGCTTTCCAGGGTAACCCAGGCTAAGAAAGAAGCCAATGAAAATCCACACAGCTCTTGCAAATAAGATATAAAATGCTGCAGAGCTGAGCGCCATGGCTCACACCTGTAATCCCAACACTTTGGGAGGCTGAGGTGGGAGGATGGCTGAGCCCAGGAGTTCAAGTTCAACATAGTGGAACCCCATCTCTACACAAAACAAAATTTAAAAATTAGCCAGGCATGGTGGTGCACGCTTGTAGTCCCAGCTATGCAGGAGGCTGAGGCAGGAAGATGGCTTGAATCCAGGAGGTTGAGGTTGCAGTAAGCTGTGATTGTGCCACTACTGCACTCCAGCCTGGGTGACAAAGTGAGACCCTGCCTCAAATATAAATAAATAAATAAATAAATAAATAAATAAATAAATAAATAAATAAATAAATAAATAAATAAATAAAATAATAAATAAAATGCTGCAGAAAAACAATAAAAACTTTCATTTTGCAAACGTGCCGGTTTCAAGGGTAACAGAAAATATAATTTTTGACTCATTCTAGCCAATTCCTCTATTATCATAAGCCAAAAGTTAGGATAACTCTGTATTCCCTTACAAATTCTTCCTCACCAAAAGTTAATAAAGAGAAATTACTATAGGACAGAGAATATATTTTGTATTTGTTTTCCATTGCTACTACAACAAATTATCAGAAATTTGGTGGCTTAAAACATAAATCTATTATCTCACAGTTCTATAGGTTAGAAGTTCAGCACAGGTCTCACTGAGCCAAAATCAAGGTATCAGCAGAGGTGAATTCTCTCTGTAGACCCAGGGGGAGAATCTGTTTTCTTGACTTTTCCAGTTTCTGATGGCTTCCTGCTTTTCTTGGCTTATGATGCCTTCCTCCATCCTCAAAACCAGCAAGAGGAGATCAACTTCTTTTTACATCATATCATTCTGACCCCTCTTCAGTCTTCTTCTACTTTTAAAGACTTTCGCAAGTATACCAGGTCTGCCCAGATAATCCAGTATAATCTCTCTATCATAAAATCACCAAATTAGCAACCTTAATTTTAGCTGCAATCTTAATTTCCCTTTGCCATGTAATGTGACATACTCGTAGGCTCCAAGGATTAAGACACGGACATATTTGGGGCAGGGTGGAGAGCATTATTCTGCCTATCACAATATTATTCTGCCTATCACAATGTTAAAGAAAAAGAAAGTTTATAAATTTCCTTTTAGGTCTACCGTCATATTTACTTTAGACCCAAACTCTCATTCAGTTTAATCCAACTTAATTTTTAACTTCAATTTCTTGGCTGTACTTATATTGACTTACAACATTTGATTACATCAGGTCAGTGAGTCTATTTTCATTTTGTAGGTGAACAGAATGGGATATGAAAAGCAAAAGCCAGAAATTACCCCCCAAAAAATGGGGGAGGAAAGGAAGGAAGGAAGAAAGGAAGGGAGAGAGGGAAGGAGGGAGGGAGGGAAAGAAGGAAGGAAGGAAGGAAGGAAGGAAGGAAGGAAGGAAGGAAGGAAGGAAAAAACTTGGGTTTTATTTTTAGGTAAGAAAAATATGCTTAGATACTCAACCCTAAGGTCATTGGGTTGGAGAAGGCTGTCCCAGGAGGAAGTACTCATCTGCTTGAAATTAATCTCTTTTAAACTCAAAGTTCTGATGAGAGATCCTAGTTGTCACAACTAGTCAAAACTCTAGTCAAGTAGGAACTTTTACTAGCATTATTTGTTAAAAATAATAATAATGAGAGAACTCATTATTTAAAAATCATAATGTAAGTTACTTGCATCTTGTCTTTCCAGCTCAAATTTTCTTGAAGCAACTCTTTTTTCTTGATCATGATATTATGGACAATATTAAAGAGTAGATGGTAGACCACAACATCTCTTGGAAAAACAAAAAGGCATGAACTGATAGGCATCTTTAGTAATTACCATTCATTGTTCTCCTGCGAATTGTTCATATTTTTTAGCCTCCCAAATCTGATCTGTTAGATTAAATGTGATGAAACGTTTCAGTTGACAACATGTAATATTTTATTTTACTATTGATCTCAATCCATGTGATTAAGAGTAATTTTGTAAGACATATTTCTTTTGTCCTAGTAAATCCAACAAAAGTGATAAAGAAATGGCAGGGAGGTGACATCCTGAATATGCATTTGGCACTTCAAAACAAATGGATTGTTAAAAAGTTATCTGAGATTAGTTGAGCATGAGTAGGTATTTATTGCTTTCTTCTTGGCCAGAAACTTGTTAGTGAAATAAGGCTAATGGTAGAAATATTTCCTCTTGTAAAGCATAATCATCTCTTCTTGAGAAGATTGGTTTTAAAATATCTTAGTGCTTTTAGATATTGTACCTTTTTGGTTATACCAAATATCAATTCACTTTGGAAAGCCAGTAATATGAATAATGATGTCATTCATCATTAGTACAGAGGATTAAAGAGAAAACTGGAATGAGAAAGATGTCTCAGAAAGGGAAATCAATGTCTGGGTCTGTGTTGTACTATGCCATTCCCCACCTAATTAAGTGACTTAATTCCTTTTGAAACTATGAATTTCCACTCCAGAAAGCATCTATTTATAAATAACCCTTTTCTCTGCCTCATTCTCAAATTATTTCTTTTTGTTGTTGTTGTTATCCTTATTTCTATCAGCAAAAAATATATATTGATATTCAAACAATATTAAGACCAAAAAAATGTTGGCCATATTTACAACTAATCTTACTTGTAAAGATGGAGACTACCTGAAACAAAAAATATTTAAAATCAGAAAATTTGTTTTTTTTATGATTTGGAGGATCAGGAAGGAAACTATTGGGGAACTATATGCATGCATTATACAAATGATCTTTGGAACCTGTATTTACTATTCCATTCTTAAAGGACATTTATCCTTTAAAACATTATTAAATAAACTTAAAAAGCAAGCAGATCCACTTCTTATTTACTTGAGAGTCAAGTTCTTGAAAAGTGAAAGGAAATTAAATTATAAATAATTTTGTTCAGATGAAATAAATGTAAAACGGGTAACTTATTTCTGTTGAGGACAATGTGAATTGTCCCATTTTCCATATTTCCTTAATCTAAGCAGTAACAGAAAGGTTTTAGAGAAAATAAATACATGAAAAAAATTTGTCATAAATTGCATTTTAAAAGTCACTGGCAATCTCTAGTCAATCTGCAGACAATGGTAGCATCTTTAGCTCTTTTACTTTTCATCATATCCATTAAAGAAATTCTCAAACATGAAGTCTTTGACATATATTTGTTCACCAAATTCTAATGAGTATCCCTAGGCACAATAAGTAGGACACTACAATGAGGAGATTTATTTCACCCAGGAGGAAGGCAAGTAGTGAATTTCTTACATTGTATAGTGCTCTGTCCACAGAACCCTCTAATTTCCACAATCTTACTTGACAAACTCTACAAACTTGATATCACCAGGAAGGCACCCCCATCCATAATTACAGAAGAAGCAAGTGAACCCAAGAAGTCTTAGTTACTTACCAAATAAGTGCACATTTAAATATGAAACCTGTGTTTTATCCAACTCACTAGGTAATTGCTCAGAGAACTCATTATCTAAAGACATAGTAGCCATTAAAAACACAAATACACCTAAAAAAGGCATAGATAAAATTCATGTGTAACAAACCTCTGATGGGTGTTATTTTGTGTGTAGCTATTTAGTTCCTCCTTTAACATAAAAATAATGTCCTTTATGAGATATTTTTCATGTTCCATAGTAAAAAACCATTTGCCATGTTCTGGTAAAAGCCATTATATTTGCCATGTGATATCTTCCATCAATTTTAGCAGGAGAGTTCTTTAAACATAAGAGACATGTAATTCTTTTGGTGAGGAAGTAGAAAATTGCACTACTATATATTCTTGGTATATTTATTTGAATTAATCACAGTGTATTAGTAATGAGAACATGAAGCATACCTTAATACCAGTACTGACATCTATCATAACATCTGCATTGTATATAGGGGCTTGTCTGTACGTAAAGATTTAATAAAACAATCTTCATGGATTCCCATTTCTATTAGAATTATCAGATTAGGAGGTTGGCTGATTTCCATTTCCAAACATCTTCATGTTAAAAAAAAATTTGTACGTTATGATTACTGCCCTTTGTGGTTGTGAGAGTTTTAAATTCAAAATAATATCACCAAATCCCAGCTAGTCAAAACACTGAAAAATGCACACCGCTCTCTCAGATTAATAATAATAAATTCCATGTTAATGAGTGTCTTTTACTAAGTGCAAACACTAGTCAGTTCATTTCATTTGACCCTCATCTCCCTGAGTAAACTCCTTAACTAGGTGTTAATATCCCATTTTACAGATGATAAATATAAGACTTTGCAAACCATGTAACTTGCCCAAGAATACACAACTAATAAATGTTGAAGTTGGCATTTGACCAGAATCAGGTAACTCAAAATTCCTGGACCACTAGTTTAAATTATTTTTTAAAATTATCATGCCAACAATTATCATAGAAGTTTTCATAAGAAAGAGTTTTATTTACCATACTAAAATATCAGCATAGCAAACCCAACTACTTCTAATTTCTCTGCAAGTGTCTTTTACACACTTTGAAACTATCCTCTCTTCTTAGAAGACAGGCTAGTCTGTCTATATTTTGCTTAAATGACAAATCACAAAAGAACTTGCAGACATTAGGTTCAAAACGGTATAACAAGAGGCAAGAGATATCCTCGCACACATATATTATACACAATATTGGCAGAGAGCATTAAACTGCATCTTCTTGTAGTGAATTACACAGATATTAAGGAAGATGATCAGTTGAGGGGGACACAACTCTGCTTTCAAATCACGGTAAACCCATCAAATGACTGCATGAAGTTCCATAGCAAGTTACTCTAAGCAAGATAAAGCTTATCTTGCTTTATCTGGCTGACCAACCTAAAGAATCACCAAACTAAATTTCAAAATTATAATAATCCCAAAGCACACGTTTGTTGAAGACAGGGACACAATGTACAGCTTAGCAGAAAGCAACAAGAGTCTTGCCATTTAATGATTTCTTTTTTCAGATTTAGAAAGTATAAAGAAATTAGCAATGGGCTTTTGACTCACTTTGACCTGTAGGCCCAGTATTATGGCTGGCAGGTATCCCCATAATAAGGACATATTAGTGCCGCAGCCCCACCCACAGACAGCCATACTGTACCTGTCCTTTTCCTCCCAGTGGGTATGAGGGGCATCTCCCCTGAACATCCCTGAAGATAAGCTCTTGTTACTGGTCTGGCCTTAAGCTCCCAGTTGGGGGGATGCTGAGGTCTCCCACAGATTGAACTATGGCCTAGTTTAAAGTAGAAATCCTGGAGTCAACACTGAACAACAAAGCCATCTGAAAGGGGCAAAGGGAAAGACTGAGACAGATAATCTAGGTTCAGTTCCTGTTCCTGTCCTTGCTAGTCTGCATTTTTGGAGAAATTACCCAACTCTTTGGAGTATTTGTTTGCTACTCTGTAAAATTACAATTGAATAATAAAAACATAAATGGTATTGTGAAGCTGATAGAATGCCAAAAGACTTAGCATAGTGGGTTCTCAGCAATTTTTCTTTCCTTCCTTCTTCCTCCCTTCCTTCTTTCCTTCCTACATACCTGTCACTATATCCAAGGCTCTCCTCCTATCTGCTGGGTGGTAGGACCCAGAAGCTTTAAAGAAAGCACTATTCTGTCATTTAAAGCTTGCACTCCTCAACCTCCTCATTTGGCTCCATGTCCACGTTTGCAGTTTACCTTTACTACATCTAACCGAGGAAGCGAAAACTGGTAACCCTCCTTCTCAGTCTGTTTCTGTGGAGCCCTAGGGTCATTGTGAGCAGGCCTGGGGAGGATTTTTTCACTAATGCTGAACTAAATGATGCATTAAATTGGGTGAGGGCTGCCTTCAGGTGAAGATGAAAAGTACCCTGGCTGCCCTAGGAGAGAATGCTTCCCCCAGGATGTTTTCAGCTGCACTTTTCCATTCCACTTTAAATAGCACAGGTGATAAGGACTTTATGTGCATAACCCTCTGAACCAGCCCAGCAGCCCAGTGTCACCTTCTGCTACACAGAAAGAGAGAAGGGAAGGTTGTGCAAGAAGAGATGCTTTAGCTTTCCTTTCAATTTTTTTCTTCCTCACTCCCCTATTGGAAGGAAAGAAAATACAAGCACAAAGAAGGTACCACTTATTTTACCAAAACTTCAAAAGACACCAAATCCAGGTAAGTTTCTGGAGTATTCCAGTTATCTTTGATTATAGCTCCAATTAGGATAAGTTTTGCTAAAATGAGTTAGGTATTTCTCTGTGCCTGCCGTGGTCATATAATGGAGACAATCAGTCATTTACTGTACACATCAGTGCAGGGCTCAGGGAAGGCTGTTAGAAGATGTGGGACTCCATCTTTTCAAAGGGTCAAAGGGCAGATAATTTCACAATAAAGGGCAGAGAGACTTGGACCTCAAGGTTATGGGAGAAAACCTGCTATCTGATCAGAGTGCAAATTGCTCTAAGGATTGGCTGTCAATCACAGAAGAATAAGTAGACCATTATATTTTACTGTCTGCTGCTTGCATAGATTAATTAAAGCAGTTTGTGTACTTTTTATCACTTTCTTTGTACTTCATGCTGTTAAAAAAAATGAATATGGCATATATCCAGTTTTGCCATCAGAGCTTCAAATACAAAGAATATTGACAGAATATTTTTAATAATTTTTAAAAAGTCTTCCCTGGCTATATAAGAGATAAAGCTGTTTTTTTCTTTTTGAACCATACAAATAGAAATTACAGGAATTAGCCCTAAAAATATGGATACTCTCTACTTAAAGCTTACATATTTTTACAAGTAAATGGTAGAGTAGGGCTTTAATGCAGGTCTGCCCAAACTCATACCTCACAGAAAATTGTGAAAATTAAATATAACGAACTCTAAAAACTAACTAGAGCAGTGCCTGGCACGCAATAAGCACTCAGTAAAGAACATGCATACACACATTTCATTTCTGCATTTGTCCACAGGGCCCTACTCACTGTATACTCCGAACTCCATAGACATCTACAAATACAGCTACTTAAGTGACACGGTAGCCCAGCAGCTGGTTAAACATCAGCAAGTAGAAATGACAGAATGGACAAAGAGGCTATAGAGAAAGGAAGGAATCGTTTTTAAGGTGTGCTACCTGGAGAAAAAGAAGGCTCTGTGAGGTAGCCTAGATGAGGATGGGGGAAAAGGTTCTTTTAAAAAGACAACAGGTAAGGGAAATGGTACTGGCTTAGTGGCAAGTAGGAAGATTATAGGATGCTGTGTGCAACTGAGTTCTGCCAGCCGCTAGACCTTAATAACAGCCTGTCTCTGAGTCTCTTTGTCTGAAGATGGAGGTCATAGATGAAAAGAGGGTATGTCGAAACCCTGAGTAGATGTACAACAGAAGTATAAACAAGGTCTCCTCTTTGTTTGCCCTGGTATGTAGCCATATTTCCTTATGACCGTATCCCCTGTCTGGCTTGCAGACTACTGTACAGTTTTTGCATTTTTTCTTCAGAAATGACTCACAAATGCTATATTATTTTACCTTACACAAATTGCTTTCCATAAACCAAAAAAGGGGGAGGCTTGGAGCAATGTTATAAACATGGCACATCTGTTTTTAATAAATGAAGAACTATTATAAAACCTTCACTTTGGGGAAATATCCAGAATTTTATCCTGAAGAAAAATTGTATCCATCTGGTCCCATGAGAGCTGGTTTTTACATTAAGGAATATTTGTTGGTTGGGTGATTGGAGAGTGGGAGTAGGGAAAAGGGGGAAGTTGTTAGATCCAACACTTATCGTTAAGTGGAGTTAGTTTCTAAAAATGTAGCATCCAGAAACTGGTGAGTAATCCTTCTTCGTAGTGCAATATTATGTCACCAGATCTGCTGAGCTAATGCACAATAAAATTAATCCTCCATTTCTGCAAATGCTGGTGATATGGCAATCACAGATGTGCTGAAATAGAAGTGTTCATGCCAGGCAGAGTTCACGAGCCACAGATCTAGCCAATTGTCAAATTTCCGGCCCACACTTCACTCCAAGCCCACACTATCTGAAGGGAGGAGGAAGTGGCTGAAGATTCACTTATCAGCTTTCCAACCCCATCTCATCTCTTTCTCCAGAGTTGTTATTGCACATTTTTGCCATTATTTTAAAATTTCCAGCCAACTTGGCAACATACTATTTATGAAGACAGCATGCGGTGGGGTTTGGGCAGGAGAAGTGAAAGTAGGTAAGGGCAAAGTAGGTAATGCCCATGGGCATAGGCATTAAATAGGGCCGTCCAGATTTAAACTTCCCAAAAACCTTGTGGAGCTGCTGTTACACTTCCAATTTTAGACTGGGGGAAACTGCCCAGCAAGCATACCAAAATCAGCACAACCCCAAGCTCTTTCCATTATACCATGCTGATCCAGTCAGTATATCTGCGCTTACATTCTTCTTCTTAATGATCCCTATTGATTTCCAAAAAGGAAGCACTAGGTGAAAGGAATTTAGGGTCAATCTAGTTTAATAACCCAGCCCAATGAATGGCAAAGTAAAGCAAAAGATACTCTTAACTCACTGTTCCAGTCCATTATGGGTGTTCATGACTATTCTGCAACATCAATGGGGATCTTCTTTCCAGAATCTGGCCACATGCTTATGGAATCAACACCAAGCCCCTCAAAACTCCAGGAAAGAGATTCTGATTAAGCTTGGGTCACAAGCCCACTTCCTGACTAGAGAAAGACAGAATCTCTTGACCAATATAAGACCACATGCCAAGGAGAACTGGGTTGCTGTTACCAAAAAGCCAAAATAAAAGATAGCCACTAGAATGGTACTTTTAGAACCCTGCAGTTACCCCGTCTGTTGTTTGAAATTTGTATTACCTCTCCCTCTCCAACAAGAAAATGGGAAACTAAACTCCATGAGGGCAGAGCCATTGTCTGTTTTGTTCCTCTCTCAAAACCAAACATGAGCACAAAGCCCGATACGTGTAGGGCACGTGGTAGACACATGTCTATTATAGAAGTGGACCAGGCAAGATCTACATGTTCCCTGAAAGTCTCATCATGAGAAACTAAATGATTTCAGTTTGGTGTTTACTTCAAACCAAGTGACTTGGAGAGCTCCCGTGAAACTTGTTCTTTTTTCAGATGAATCTCAAAATTTATCGTGACTCCCAGCAGGCCCAGCAACAGTGAGGAAAAAGCTGCCCAGCAGTAGCTTTAGCCCTCCCGCAGAGTAAACACTCACCAATTCTGAGTGCTTGGATGGCCAAAATCGCCCCAGTCAGGTGAGCTTTAGCAGTTCTCATTTCACTGAAAATCATTCAACATCCTTTATTTTTAAATAAGAAGCTTAGCTACCACATACTATGCAATATATCTGTTTCATGTATTTATGACCATTTTAGCTTGTGTCTTAACGTCATAGAAGAAAACCTCTTTTAATTGGGAGGTTGATACACTTTTTAAACTGAAAATCAGAAAGCAAGGATTTCCCCCACCTCATTTTTATCAACCCACCACCTCCTGAAAATGTCATTTTTATGTTTCTTCTTACTGCCTTTCTCTGAAGCTCTTTGAATTAAAGAAGAATGTCTTATTTCCTGCTATATCCGTAGCACCTAGTACAGTGCCCGGCACACAGCTGATGCTCAATAAATAGTTGTACTTAATGAATAAGTATATCAGCATGCTTTTTCTTTAAATCAGTGTCCAGTATATACAACCAATTGTTAAATGCCAACTCTATGCCAGTCAGGGCACTGTTAGAAACCTAGAGGGAATGTACGTTTGATGCTTTTGTTAAACAACACAGTTTTTTGTGTTTTTCCTCAGAGACTCGCTGTCAGTAGAATCTACAGTGAGAAAACACTAGTAAGGAAAAAAAAAACAGGTTGTCTAGTAAAGTCATTTAACTTGCTTCAATGGCCTCTTTGGGGCAGGACCACATGATGACCTTCATGGGGTCCAGGCATTTTGCCATCATCCCTTCTTCCAAAAAATAATTAAAAGTTATACTTTACAACTCTACTGGTATAAAGATGAATATAAACAAGGCTGAATTCATCATCATATATTCATTATCATTAGGTTCATTTTTCTTCTTTGTTTTACATGTAATTAAAAAAACATTGAAAGTACCGTGGGCCCCATAAACACTGCTTGCTGCACCTAATGGATAAGTCAGCGCTGCTTTGGGGGCCATTTGAACAGTACTATTCCCCAACCAGAGCAAGTTCTCCTCCTCCCTCCTTTTCTAATGGAATAAAGCTTCACCCCAAGGAGCTGATCTAGGCTTTCCAGTTAGAATCCTAACTCAGAAGACCTCTCCTTTTCTTGTCTAACATAAGAATACTATGCTGAGACCTAAAGGGGAAAAGCCCTGCCTGCATTAACCTTCTACCAGTACTGAATCATGCTGACTCTTATCTTTTCTGTTGCTAAGCTGTGGGACTATTATGCCTCCCCAACACTGCAGAGCCCTCCTCTTGTTTATGTAAAGACTCCAATTAGGCCAGAAATAGAATTTCACACTGCAAACGTCGTTTAAAAAATGTTAAGACATTCAGGCCTGTGTTCCTGTTCATTATTCTCTGCTGAAACCTAATATTAGTAACAGCATGTACTGAGGACCTGGACCATGAATTAAAAATGAAGTACTTGTACTGGAAAATATGTGAGCACCTAGTTACTTTATTTGGCAGGCACCTGTAGGGACAGGAGTTTGCTCTGTCTTACACAGCACTTTCAGTGATAGTTCTGCAGAATAAAACTAGAAATCAGTTCTTTCCAAAGGATTACCTGCAGGGGAAAAGATAACCAAACATTAATCTACCACCTACACTCTTCCCTGCTCTGATGCCATAGACACAGGGTTCCTAAGAAAAGTTCTGGTCCAAACCACTTCTTCCCTGAAACTTTGACTTTCCTAAATCACTTAGTCCTGTTGATATCTTAACAAGTGTAATGTCAATTATTTCTTCATCTAGTGTACTCCACCACGGGATTAAAACCACCTAAGGACAAAGAAAGACTTGTATCTCTATTCGATCTCTAGAAAATGTGGGAGAACAGTTACGGACAGAGTTCCTAGATTAAATCCAATGTAGACTGAAATTCTATCTCCATGGCTCACCACATAACCGAAGCATGATCATGAGCAAATCGTTTATCTTCTTTGATCCTCAGTTTCTCCTTCTGTAAAATGGAATAATTATCTTCTTCAATTAATGTGAGGATTAGGATAAATGTAGAGTGCTCAGTACAGTGTGGTATGCCCTGAGTACTACATAAAGGGTAGCTGTTATTATCATTATCATATCTCATTACCTTCTTTGTATCCTTATCTTGTAGCATGGTAATTAGTACATACTAATGTTTGCTGTGTAAGTCACGGAATAGAGTTCATGCAATTATTTGATCCAAGAAGAAGGACAATTTGTTTTGTTTGCCTTGGTTTTTGTTGTTGTTGTTGTTTGTTTGTTTGTTTGCCTTGGTTTTCTTTTTGTTGTTCTTGTTTGTTTGCCTTGGTTTTTCTTTTTGCTGTTGCTGTTGTTGTTTGTTTGTTTGCCTTCGTTTTTAACAAGATTAATCTTCACCTGAGTTTTCTCCTTCTTTAGTGCATCATCCCTGCTTCCTAAAAAGATTTGTTAAATACCTGATAACAATTTATCAAGGATATTTTTCATTTCTGATGGATTTTACTCCATTGAAACAAACTCCCAGCCAGAAACGATCATAGCCCCTCTTGTAGCAATCAAGAAAAATGTAAATCTGAACATGAAAATAGGTTTGTGTACAGAGATGTCAAGCTTTTGGTTCTGTATATGTTACTACAACTTTAAGGATTATTTGGTTTATTTCTTGCAAGGCAATTCACTCACCTGTCCCTGAAGACCAGGTTTTTGTTGCTTCCTGCACATGTAAAAAAAAAAAAATTGCCTTTCTACATCTGCAGAAAACAAGTAGTTGTTGTCATCACTATACTTGCCCTGTGAAACCTTAGCAAGGGGATAGAGTTACACATTCCGCTCCTTTTAAGAGGAGCAGAGCATTTCAGCTCCATCGATGGGGAGTTGCAGTGGCTCTAATAACCTTGGTTTTTAAGTTTTGTGAATTTAGACATTAAATTATGTTTTAAAATATCACAAAATCCAAAACAGTTTTCAAAACCAAAAAAAAAGATGAAATAAAAATAAGGGGTTAGAATGATCTCTGATGAAAACCAATTCATAAAGAAAGGTCTAGTTTCTGTTTTTGTTTTCTTTTAAGCTATTACATAACTGATTGTAGTATGCGGTACAGGAAATAATTTTGCCCATGCACCTGCACAGAAAAACCCAAATCAACGAGTTTGCTTCAGCCATCAATCTGTGGGACCAAAAGCTAAGCCTGAAAGCAAAGGTGAAATAAAATACGAAAATTGCACAGCAGCCGCAGAGGAGTCAGCTATCCAGAGGCCCTACTGAAACCCCATCTTTAGGGTAGAGTTTCAGATACATCTTGATGTTTTGGTCACCTGACCCAAGCTCTGGAGCCCAATTGGCCTCCAAATTTACAGGCTAAGTAATGATGTAACTAGAGTGTGTGGGAACCAGGAGGATGAGACAGATACAATTTTTCCCAGTCGTTTATTAGACTTGGCTACTAATTCTGCTTGTTCTTCAGTTTGACTCCTGGTTATCAGGAAATTCGAACTACTTAAAGAACATAATGAGTTTATCTATAACCAGGGCAGAATTTAGTCACATTCACGTAAATTTAAACCACAGTAACAGAAAATAGTAATTTGTGAAATTCAACTATTTATATTTTAATTTGATAGCAGATACATTTTAATGTATCTATATTTTGTTTTTCTGTACTCTTTTTTTTACTAAACATTATTTACAATATCACTTATAATATCATTCTTATATTGCCTGAGAAAGAAATCCATCAAAATAAATGTGTTGGTTTATCCATGATTTTTCTAAACCTTTTCTTAATCTTAGAGCATTTTTGTCTAAACAGAATAAATGTTTATACTCAAGTAATTTGTCACTATGGTAACTTTTGACCTTTAAAATGCTGACACTATATCAGAGACGACCAAGAGAAGAAATTATCCTTGTTCGACAAGAATAAGCAGAACCAGTTTGGCAAACTTCAGGATGCCTAGGGATGAAAAGCATTTGTTGTTCTAGCAATGCTACTTCACGTCAGGAAAATGAGAGCATATCCTGGTTTCATGACAAAAACAGGAGCTCTAACACTGATAGCAAAACTTAAAGATTGAAGACTTTTTTCCTCTAAATTTCCTATAACACTTCCCTCCCCACCCCCAAGAAATCATGTAATTTCTAATACTCACACAATATTATCTTTCTAATGTGTAGGCATGAGTTTTAATAACTTTTCTGACTCATAATCTTAAATCTCTTGAAGATAGTCTTACAGTTGTACTTCGCAAGACTTTATCCATAATTTCATAACAGAAAATGTAATATATCTCCAAATGGAATGGTATGACTATTTATAATGAACTCCCTGCCTATTTTTTAAATTAAAGGATGTTATATTTTGATGTCATTCGTACTCGTAGAAAGTATTTCCCATTCTCAAAATATTTAATCTAGTTAGCAAATATCTTTAGGAAAGAAATCTCTAAAAATCCTTCTTTATCACTCTCCTTGTTTAAGTGTGTATCATGCCAAACACACACACAGTAGATATGGTGTCTGACATCTTCTGAAACCTGTTGGGGACTATATCAAACATTAATGGGGATTAGTGTTAGAACTGGTGTAAACATAGCAAACAATCTGCTGAAAGTGCATACTCACATTTCCATATGTTATGCAGGAAGTGGAGCCACTTAAGAAGTGAGGTACTCAGGGAGATGGTGTTCAGGTAGTGAGTATTTGACTGGTGAAAAGTAAACACACCCTGGATGTATTTACTCCATAGTACCAGCATATTCATATCTACCCGACTCCAGTCCTTAAGCTTCTCCTCAAGAGACAAGTCAAGTTTGAGATATGCAATTTCACTACACAAAGCTTCTAAAACATAGATAAAAATGATTTAGTACTTCCAGGTGCACTGTAATTCTTGGCAGAAAAAGTTAATTCCAGGTGTGTAATCTCCTAAAGAAATCTGTTGTCAAAGCTGGATAAAACCATCATATCAGAAAAATAAAAGTTCACCTATGAACAAAGTATAAGGTATGGCTAGGAAAACTCTCTGCTCCATGTAGAAATTACAGCATAAAAGTGAAACTCCCTTTTACTTATGTAAACATTGCTGGGCTTTGGGCATCATTTCAAAAGAGGTAGAGCTGAACATGCATGAGCATATAGAAATATGACATACTCTCGGTGGGAGGTTTGGGGTGGGGTTCTAGTGCCAAGCCAGACTCTAATACACAGACAAAGGAAGAAAGAAGCTGCATTTTATAGCTTACAGATTTTTTTTTTCTTTATTTTTTCAGGCCTCTGAACCAACCAAATAACTCAATCAACAACAACAAAACCGAGACGGGCCACAAAGTGGAAAATGTTATAACAGCTTAAGGAACAGGGAGGTGGCGGGAGGGCCCTGGCAGGGATAGGAATGCTGGTGGAGGGTGCGGGGAGGAGAGACCATGTATTATGGAATATTTATGCTTTGCGATTCAATGCACATTTATTAATTGGTTTCTTTTTAAGAGACACTTATTTATGACAGGTTTATGAACACTATAGCATGTACAGAACTGAAGTTCTCCCATGGCTTAGTTTTATTTCCATATATTTAGACAAAATGAGTATCACATTTAATATGAGTACTAGCAGCTCTTGAAGTGTTTGCCAGTGCTACATCCCTTGGGAGTTGTTACCACCAGATTAATATCCTGTGGGTCACTTAATTGTAAAAACCACATTATAGAGGCATTGTGTGATTAGATGTACTGCTTTTACAAGCCAGTTGGGGTGCGTCCTTCGCGTCTGGTTCAGAAAGGCTGGTGAGGGTAACTTATATAGACCTCCAACCTGGAGTGTCTGAGCAGCCAATGATTGTACAGACACATGGACAAGCAGAGAAAAATGTGTCCTCTGTCTACCATCAGAAACTGCCTGGAAGACAGGATCTAAAAGAAACAACTTGCTTAGTCAGAAACCGGCCTGAACAGCTGGGAGAAATTGGCCACTTCAGAGAGTGAGGGGTGGTGCTATCATACCCTGAATCAGGCCTGTTTGTCACAAAATGCTCATAGTAAATAAACAGCCATGCTATTTCCACACTCTGCTATCAAAACCAAGTTCTACCAATCAGAGAGTATTTTACTTGAGAATTCAAAATATGCTCTTTATTTTCTCTGTTAAACATTCTCAGGTCTAGGTATTGGGAAGACCACCCAAAAGCAACAGGAAGCATGCTTTTTGAGTGAACAAGAGGAATTTGCCACAGGCTTCAAGGACACTTGGAATGGGATGCCCAGTATTTCCTGCGGGAGTTTCAAATGGCATCAGGTGCAGTGGCTCCAGGCAACCTGGAAGCATTCATCATCATTTATGGTCTACTTTTGATTCTATGAGGAGATGATTCACTTAGGCTTCCTCCAGGCCAGGCCCAAAGAGGTGGCAGGCTATGAGAAGAAGAAAGCCTAAAAGGCATCCAGGTGGGACATTGTGAACTAGAGAACCCATATATGAGTTAGATTGCAAGTATCTCTGGTCACATTCACAAGCCAATAAAAACAATGCTGTCCTCCATGAGAACAAATCTAATTAGAACAAATCCCAATCCTTTACAAATATTGTAGACTGAAGTGCTTGTTTTAAAGACAAAGACATTTGGCCAGGAGTGGTGGCTCATGCCTGTAATCCTAGCACTCTGGGAGGCTGAGGTGGGCAGATTACCTGAGGCCAGGAGTTCGAGACCAGCCTGACCAACATGAAGGAACCTTGTCTCTACTAAAAGTACAAAAATTAGCTGGGCATGGTGGCATGCACCTGTAATCCCGGCTACTCAAGAGGCTGACGCAGGAGAACAGCTTGAACCCAGGAGGCAGAGGTTGCAGTGAGCAGAGATCTTGCCATTGCACTCCAGCCTGGGCGACAGAATGAGACTCCATCTCAAATAAAATAAAATAAAATAAATACAAACATTAGCCGGGCATGTTGGTATGCATCTGTAGTCCCAGCTACTCCAGAAGTTGAGGCATGAGAATCGCTTGAACCCAGGAGGCGGAGGTTGGAGTGAGCCAAGATTATGCCATTGCACTCCAGCCTGGGCTACAGAGCAAGACTCCATCTCAAAAATAAATAAATAAAAATAAAGACATTTGTTCAGCCCTTCAAACTGTCAAATGAGTATGTTCTTGGAAAGGTTCCTTGTCATCAAATATAAATTGCAATGATCAAAGGTGAACTACATATCAATATGTAACGAAAAAGAGTTTACCAGGAGTCTACATAGGAGGAGATGAACTCGACGCAGAAATGGTGCACCTCTGGGTTTGCCAAAGCAGAAAAATTCTTGACAGCCTTCCCAAAAGTACAACCAAGTTCTTGTGCCCCAGAGTGGGGTGAGATCTTAGAGAAGAAAGGCATCTGAGGGATTATTTTTGAAGTCTTGTTCACAGGTTTAAGCAGTTACAATCACAAGTCCTTCTGCTCAACCACGACCATCTAGGTTTGCCCATTACTTTATTTTTTAATCTGACACAAAAGGAAAGATGCAGAGGTGAAAAAAGGAGGGGTAGAAAGGTGGATCATACTCTCTGTATCCTGTTCTACCACTTGCCACATTTCTAAAATACCGCGATTCCCAGGCACAAGAGGATGTGTGAATATTTTGTTCTGTGTTTTTTTTTTTTTTTTTTTCTCAGTACTAATAATACACAAGAGCTGAATAGTTACTGAAACTATTTCCAGTTTCTTGCATTTGATAATAGATGGAGACCCGATTCGAACTGACCTAGACCCTTAGATAACTATCCCAAACAGAGCCATCCCTGAGTAGGTCACAGAGCTTCTCTGTGTCTGTTTCTTTATTTGCAAAATCACATTGTATCATCTGTCAAATTCACAGATTGTTAAGAATTAAGTAAGTTCATGACTATGAAACACCTTTAAAACTATGAAGCACTAAAACGAATTCAGTGGACAGTGGCAATTACGAAGAGGATGATGATGGAAACGAGAGATACTACAAATGAAAATTCTGTATATTTATGAAATTATGGCTTAGTATTTGTCATTTGAGAATTTCAATGGTTTTGAACATGTAGGACTGGGATCATAAAAATTCATGAGCATATTGGTGAGCCTCAAATAAAATCTGTTTTAAATACACAATGTACACTTTCCAAAAGAAAATTCGTGATATGCGTATTTATATATTTACTAGCACTATCAAAAGGTACTAAAGACATTAACACTAAGTTCTAAGCATTTTGCAGACTTCTGGAAGCTGTTCTTCCCTGCTTTGCCTACATAAGTCGCCTCCCTTGAATGATACTTGGGAAGGCCTGGTCACGATCATCTTTAGACATTTGATCTGGCTGAGATAATGTCCTCCCTAAGAAGGTGCTGTGATTTCCGCCAAAGAGTAAAATAAACATTTTTCTCAGTATTATTGTCCAAGAGCTTTTACTTTTGACACTCTGGGTCTGCCTCAAGTGGCGGCTAGGTGAAGGAGGATGAAAAAGAGAAGGAGTGCGTAAAACCTGAAGCAAGAACCAGAAGTTTTCCCTAAAAGAAGCTAAGTTTTTTTAGGATGAAGATAACTATTTAATTTCACAATATTAATTTCTACTGCCAGTATAAAACTTTATCTTTCTAGGTATCTGTACATGTCTCTGTCCAAAGTACCCTCCTGCTACTAAGGCAAAGGAAAACATATTGATTTTTCTGCAAACTCCCGTACCTTTCTTTCAAGTTGACTGCTTGGAAATCTATTCAAATTGGAGACTACATCCTGTTTAGGCAGTTGAAGTTGACAGCAGAGCTTTAATTAATAAGGCATGCAAGGACAAAGACACCAGGCCCAAATCAGATGCAGGCGACATCTTCTTGTGGCTGCTCTAAGAAGCACGGCAATCATTTATACTCTACCTTGGCGCTCAGACGGAAGAAATAAGGCTAGAGTATGAAGAGCAAGGCTATCTACCAAGATATGAGAATTATAGCATTCTGGATGAACAGAGTTATATTATCCCTGCTTTCAGATAAGTAAACCAAGAATCAGAGTGCATGGATTACTCTGCAAATGGAGGTAGAAAGCCTGTGCCCTATTTTCTTGTCCATCTTCAATATCCTGTGCTGGGATTTCAAGAACACTTGAAATCCTCTTGCTTTCCTCCTTTTTCCCATTATATTCCTTATCTACGGTGGGCATTTTCAGTGCTGCCAACAGTGCCTATGAATCTATGTTCTAAATGTCAGGACCTGCCAAGGTTTGTTAATTATCCTAACTCCCCCTGCTGGCGGATTTAACTACAACCCCAATTCAAAACTCAGTGGAACACAGTAACTGTTTAAAACGTTTTTCAACCTAATTCGCATCATAAAAGAGTAGGTCCGAAAAAGGAAGAAAACTGGAAGGTGAATTTTAGTTGAGAATGTAACTCACTATAATATAAATAAACTGGAGGTTTAATAGTATTTTTTAAACCAGCCTCTGGGATAAGATTTGTGAAATATGAAGTAGGTAAACGTCAGTATAATTTTTCCCCATTCTCTTTTTGTTCCCACACTCCTTTTCATTTTTGTGGCTTGTGATATTTCCCTTTGTCTCTAAGCTCTAGACTTCTACTTAATAAGTACCAATAAAGATTGTATGTTATCCTTAAACAGTGGTAGCATTCCCCACCTGCTAATTGCTTTATTTGTACTTACTGTTTCCGCCCTCTCATCAACAGGGGCTTTAGTATAAAGGGCAATGAAGTAGAACGTGATGAGGCGAACAGGAGCCAGCCGAGTGAATGCTTCTATAATTACACAGTAGCCTGGAGTAGCTCTTCTCAAATCAAATTATGAGCCTGGATTACCTAAAACTCTCAGGACACAGCCCGGGTTTTCATTTGTCTGTAGGTTACTGTCGACAAGCAGCCTTCTTTCCCCTTGCCATTATTCTTCACAGAGATTATCAAAGCTCCCATTCCACTGCAATATTCCCAAAGCAATGAGATGCCATGGAGAAGGCCATTTTCTTAAATGGTTTGCCTGACCCCATGTGCTTTACCACTTACTTTTTTTTAATTTAAAAAAAAACACTTTTTTTCATGTTTATAACCACCTCTGTCATTTGCATATCAAAGTTGATTTCCAGCTGAGCTTATTCATGATTCTTTGGCAAATATTTATGCTTTGTCAATGTCCCAACCACCCATAAGGCAACAGGAACAAGAGTCAATAGGCCTCAGCAATGTTTGGATCCTTGTTTGAACACCTGACTATCCCCTCGGAACTGTACACTCCACTGGAAACATCGTAGTGATAGGAGGACCAGACTCGAGGTCAGGCCATCTGGAAGAGGGGCACAGACCTGATGCTGGCTGGCTGTGTGGCCCTGTAACACCCGTTCGCTTCTCATTTTCTCCATCTGAAAGCCAGGGCAATTGAACTAGATAATCTCAAAGGTCCCTTCTAGTTCTGTGGTTTCATAGACTTAGCACAGTGCTGCCCGGATCATGTGCACAGGAGACTTAGTACATATTTAATTGCAGCAGCTAAGCAAAGCAAAATAGCCATCTATTTCTCAAGTGGTTGAAATGTTTATTAAATCAAGATTTGGTCAAAAAGTGAACAAAACATGTTGAGATTTGGTTGGTTAGTGCCTCCTAGAGAGAGAATCCAGGCTCAGGTTTTAGCTGTGTGCAATGTTGGGGTCGGTCTACTAAAGCTTCTAAGAGGGAAGGACTAGATGATCCCTACAGCTGTTTCCAACATTGAAATTACAGCTCAAAAAGATAAAATTCAGGTCACCAATTCCTGTGTGTAATAGTCAGTGTGTAATAGTGTGTAATAGTGTGTAATAGTCAGTATGTAACAGTGTGTAATAGTCAGTGTGTAATAGTCAGTGTGTAATAGTGCACTTTATCTTCTTGAGGAAAAAATGGATATTTTTATGAATAATTGTTTTAAAAATTCTCCATTCTGTAACACTCTATAATAAAGATTTTCCATTTGGTTTAAAATAAGTATTTAAAATGGGCATAGTGATCGGGAAGACCGGTAAGATCATAACCATTACAAAGTTAAGAGAATGTTTCAGATATGGTCATAGTGATGCAGTCTGAGGTCACACGCCAATTTGTTAAGGTGACGCTTAGCTATCACCAGAAAGGTAATGAGAATTTTGTTTTCACAGGTAGTATCTTAATGTAGAACGTTGTACCAAACAGAACTTACATTACTAGTTGCATTTCTGTTTAAAAAAAAAAAAAGCCATGTTTCCCATACTTAAAAAAAAAAACAAAAAACTACTCATTAGCAAAAATGTTACAAAATAAACCTAGTTTTAAATTGTTTCCACTTGAGAACTAAAGGACTTTGTTAATGATGAAAATTTAATTTAGGTTTACGTATTATTGTTCCTAATTGAAAAATTATAAGCATAACTGCTAGCACTTTCTAAGTACTTCTGTATTTACTTAAAATAAAAGCTATATCCACAGGACTAACCCACCCAACAAGTATGATATCAATAACACCACAGTCCTTTTTTTTTCTTTTTTTAAGGAGCCAGAGTCTTGCTCTGTTGCCCAGGCTGACAGCAGTGGTGCAATCTCTGCTCACTGCAATCTCCACCTCCTGGGTTCAAGCGATTCTCATGCTTCAACCTCCCCAGTAGCTAGAATTACAGGTGTGTGCCACCACTCCTGGCTTTTTTTGTTTGTTTGTTTGTTTTGTATTTTTGGTAGAAATGGGGTTTCACCATGTTGGCCAGGCTGGTCTCAAACTCCTGACCTCAAATGATCCACCTGCCTCAACCTCCCAAAGTTCTAGGATTACAGGTATGAGCCACCACACCCAGCCTAGAACCACTCTTAACACTTGAAATGGCAACGGCCCCAACATGCACGTGGTACTTGTGAAAAATTATCATCCTTTGTGAGGATAATGGTGAGGATAAAACTGAGATGGATGGGCAAGTGAACATCATTTGGGAATGCATTAGATAAGTAGATACAAAAGAATTCTTAACTTCCAAGTGCACACCTTACACACAGATAACAGGAATTTAAATTCTGGTCGTTCAAGTCAAACCTGAAATCCTTCTTCCAAAATTTTCCTGAAACATTTGCAAAACTTTTAAACCTACTTTGCAAACTTGAAAATTCACAAAAACAATGAGATTAGTTCATTTGGGTTTGATTTTAACCAATGTTTTTCTCCCTTACTTATGGTTGAAGCAGGCAGAGAAAATAAATTTTACCAATAATTAACTATATAATAGTTGTTGCTTTCCAATTACAATATCCTTTCCTTTTATCTTATTTACTTCTCATTAACAATACTATATCTGACTTGGTCTCATAAACTGCTATGCATACACACACAGAGAGACACAAATTTTGTATGTATGTGTGTATATGTACTTAAAATATGTATTTTATGCATATAAAATTATATGTAACATGTACTTATACTGCACACACAAGCACACAGACAGCATGCAAAAGGAAGTATTGCTTGGTTTTCAGGTTACTCTGTTTTTTAAAAACAATGCATTTTTTTTTATACCTCCATTTCTAACCAGCAACTTACTCTCAAAACTTTCTCCTATGTATGCTTGTAAAACATTCTTGTATGACATAATGGTTATGCATCCAGTATCTGAAGCCAAACTATTTGGGTTACAATCCTGGTTTACTTTCCTTTATCTGGATAACCTTAGGAAGTGGCTTGACTTCACTGTGCCTCAATTTCCTCATCTATAAAATGGAGATCATATGGCATTTGCTTTGTAGGATTTCTGTGAGGATTAAATAAGTTCATATGCATAAAGTTTAGAATAGTACCTACCACATAAGAAGCAGTGAACAATTAGATACTACTATTATCGTTGCCATTGGCTTAGTTAATGCTATGTGTCTACAACTAAATGACTTTCTTTGTTAAAGATTTTCCAAGTACATCAATCTTTCCCTTTACCTCCACCATTCTTCACTAACATAGAAGAGTTTCACTACTGTTATTTTCCACAAATACATCTGCCAAAGAAAGTTCTCAACATGGTTATAGAGAGGCACAGTCCAACAGAACTTTCTTTGATGGAGGAAATATTCTATATCTGCATTGTTCAATACTAGCCACCAGCCACATGCAGTTAATGAGCACCTGAAGTTTGACTAAGGAATTGAATATTTTATTAAATTTAATTTTAATTTTAATTAAAAGGGCTATAATGGCTAATAATTATCATGTTGAACAGCACAGTTATGGAGGATTTCGCAGTTACACCAAGACTTGAATGCGTGGCTCTACCCCTTACCAACTCTGTGACATCTCATTTCTCAGAGCCTCAGTTTCTTAATATGTAAAATAGAATAATACCTCTCACCTAGGAAAAATGTAGTCATTATAAAGATCCTAGTTTAGTGCAATTTCTATTAGTTTTCCCATCTCCCTACCCTGTGTTAAATTGGTATTATTTGGGCAGAATGGCTCTTAGAATGGCCAGACACAGAGCAGAAAGAACCTTTTAGCTCTTTTTAGATTTCAAAATTAAAAGCACTACCCCCTCAAGTTTTCACTTGCTCCACTGTAACTTTCAGTCTTGAGTGGAAACGTGATGCTGCTTTTTGTTAGAGACCCCTGAAAATGTCTGAGCATCTCTCAAATGGCAAGAAACTAAGAGAATCCTCAGGACACTCTCACACTGCTAGAGCTGCATATGGGGTCCCCAGCAGCCGTGGTCATGGAGAGCTCATATATACAAGCTCCCCCAGATGGTGCACTGTGATCCAGCAGCCTCTTGTTGCTTGCTCGTCAAAAAGCAATCATTGGAGCCTTTGTTCCAACCACCTTGTGATCTGGCATCAATATCTTCATTATATGGAACCAATCTCAAATAGTCGGGGCTTCCAGGAGATTCTCTTTACATTGAAAACCCCTTGCAATTACGTTTTTTAAAGGTGGTAGAAGAAATATTCATGTATCGTGGAAAGAGAAGTGCAGTCTCTTCCAATGTCTTCAAGGATGTGGTCATAGGGGTCTGGGAGACACAACCTCAGGACAAATCTAAGCAGTAAATCACAATCCCAGGTCTACTGTGAAAAACTTTAGGAGTACAGATGGAGGCATTAGCACTCCTAAAATTGGAACTTAATTTCAGAAGGGCAGATTTCAGGGAGTCTAAGATACTCTATCAGCAGCCTCAGTCCTTTTCTGGAGTTATATCCTCTCTGGTGAGAAAAACTTTTACTTCTTTTTGATGCTTTAAAAGTTTTAGCCAACTTGGATTCTTACCAGATCCTGAACATAAAGAGTTCCTGGATATCCACAACTATATCAGAATGATATATCATGATTGTACCAAAAATAGGAAGAACTATACATCCACCCAACCATTATAACCTGTATGCCCAGTGAATTGGGGTTTGGGGGACAGCATGGGTGAGAAATATTGATTTCACCCAACTCTGAGATAATCTATCCCTAAAGGAAAAAAAAAAAAATCCAAATTATGTGAGACAGCATGGTGCTGTGGCATAGCAGTGGCTTGCTGTCATAAAGACCCACTCCTTTTCACTCAGTGACTTTATTTGGGATTTGGGTCCAGTTACTTGACTTTTTAAGCCTCTGGGTCTGTAATATGTAGATAATACTACTTTATTTTGAGGATTATAAGGATTAATTAGGCAATGTTGGAGCGCTTAGCACAATAACTACTATGGGTTGATAGTCAACAAAGATTTGATTTCTTCACTCCTTAGATATTTTGAAATGATATTATGATCATTCAGTTTAGTTTCCACAGCTAGTCCAATCTGTCCAAATGTATTCACTTTACCTTTTATCCACATTTCAAAAATGGGTTAATTATGTATTAAGCTGGGATATCAATGTCAGTGAACTTTGATTAAGATTTAGAGTTAAGTAGTCCTAAGCAGGTAATAAGGATTTTGTTTTTCCCTGATGCATAAATTAGAGGAGTAAAACATCCAAAATACAGGTTTGGGGCACGGTTTGCCTGGATGAATACAATTTCTTCACCGAACTCCAGCCTCTTATTGTTGTTACTGAAGAGATCATCTCACTATCAGTTTTGATTTCATCAACTCTATTCTCCTCTAGAGCCTTCTTAAATGGACTACACATAAGGAACAGACCCTTTTGAGCAGCTTTGGAGGCCTCTTCTGGGTCGTGATTACATCCAAGGAAGGCCTCACTTCCTGTGTCTCCTTCTGTGTCCCTTGACAGGCTCCTCTCATGCCGACTTGACCAACATTTTATTCAAAACAACCTCTGAATTTGCCTCAGTTTTTAGATGGAATTAACCATACAGTGGGAAGGGTTGAAAAAATGATATTTCAGGCCCATTCCAACTCTACACTTTTGTGATTTTAAAGTTATCCAGGTGTCTCAACCATCACTTATTCACTCTCCCATCATAGCTATTTTATTCTTTTCAACAAGTACCAAAGTGGAAACACACACCCTCCTTTCATTCCCGTCCTACTGCCTCCACAAAGCTTTATCCAGAATGGAAAGTAAACTTCTTTAGTTTCTCAACTTAAAACTGTAATTAATTAAAAAAAAAAAAAAAAGGTTCTTCCTGATTTTTAGCGATTTAACTTGGAGAACACCGAGACCCAGTGCTGAGCATGTAATTACCACACCATAAATACCTGTTAATTGATTGGCAATGTTAATATTATCATTCTTTTCATTTCACATACTTGTTCAGTGTTTTACCTGTTGTCTATTTATCCTCCGTGCCTACCTCCATTGTTGTTTTCTCTTAAACTACAAGCTGCAAAGCATAGAAGCCATGTTTCTTTGACTCAATGTGAATAATAGGCTCTAGAGAGATGCTTAAACAGGCTTTTCAATTGATTGATTAATACAACGATTGATGGATGGATAGAGGAAAGGGTGAATGCATTATAGCATTCTCCATTTGCTATTCCAACAGGCTAAATTTACCAAAAGGGTCTCGCTTTGCCTCTGCCCCCTGAACAAAGCGCCAGAGGTAGGTGAGTGAGAGGGGTCAAGGAACAGCCATCCCTACTGCACACAATAGAGGAGGGTGTCTTGCAGAGGATAGGGCTCTTTCTTTGGCTAATTGCTGCAAGACATCTTTTGAAGCAAAGTGGTTATTTTCTATTATTTCTTGGTCAGTTTTCCCAGGGTAACTTAGACTTTTTAAATTGAAAAAGAAAGAAAAAAATTCAGTGAACCCTACATTTTTTAACCCCACACTTCCGAACTTTGAGTCACGTTAAGTGCAACTGATTCCCCTCCCATTGACAACACATTTATTCATTTCCTAGAGCAGTACACATTCCACCTACAGACTGTGTAGGTTTCATAGGTTTTTATATAGGCTTCATAAACCTATTTTTAAAAAGGAAAAAAAGAGATAAGTAAAATATTTAATTCTTTAAGTTGCCCAATTTAATTTATAATGCAAGTTAATTGCAAGTTCAAATTAAGGACCTTGAGACTCAAAATGTTTTTTTCTTTGTTTGTTTGTTTGTTTTCTCTTTTGACCAAATTGAGGAGCAGGCAGGACTAGACACATAGGAGCAGAAGACAGATAGATCTCAGGGTTTTCATGAATTCTGGCTAGAAGTATAAAACCATGTATCTGCTCATGTGTGTTATTTCCAATGCAACATGCAAAAGAATGAGTTCCTTCTGGAGATACATCCCTGTGGGCATTCCAAGGGCACTGACTAAAAGTCCATTACTCTCTCTGCCACTTAAGAAAATGCAAACTAGAAAACAGTCAAATGCATTTTTTAATTGTTCATTCATTCATTCATTCCACAAATACATATAATCTACAATGTGCCAGGTATGGTGCTAGTTACTGCCAATCCACAGGTGAAAAGATAAACAAACTCCCTGCTGTCATGAAGCCTACAGTCACATTGTTTGGCCCTTGGTTTGCTAATAGTTCATTAATTTGACACAGCATACCTTGGTTATTCTGATGTCTTCTCTTTGGCTCCTTGGTCCTGGTCCGTAGACTGTAGAAAGAAGAGAAAGAAGCAGGATTTAAGCTAATAGAGGGATATGACTCAATCCTCAACAAACTCTCAAAGTCCACTGGGTAGGGAGGAACTGGCCAGGATGGAGCCTGTGCCCTTCCCTTTAGCACTGGGGCCATCACAGTAATGTGGCTCTGTAGTCACTCTAGAGATCGTCATTAACCATTCATGGTCAATGGAGACTCATGGCTCTTAGCAGAGGCTGCCATAATATGCTATTGTAGAAGAACATTTCACGACAAGTTATGGTCAGATTGTTAACTATAATTTATAAAGTAATTTATAAAATATTATCTGCAGTATGATACAATTTCAGTTAAAAGAAAAAGCATCTCTATGCACAAAAAAAGATAGCTAGAATATATGACAACATGTTGGCAATGGATATAGTTCTGTTTAGGATTGTAGGTGCTGTGTGTGCATTTGTGAATACATGTGAACATGTAGCATATGCTTTTCAAATGTTTTCTAAATTTCCTGCAAAGAAAATGTACTAAATTATTTAATGATAAGGAGAAAAATTGTATCCCTCTCCCCAGAAATCTACATCAAATATTAGTGTAACAGAAGGTGGGTTCCAATGAAAGAGGAGCCATACGCCTATCTAGGCAGCCTCTTCCTCCTCTGTGGTTTAGGAGGTGATATTGCTTGACCTGTCCACACTTGGAAATAAAGCTCTGAAGTTTTTCTTGTCAAATTTTACTTGGCCCTATTAGAGCAAAGTAGTAACCACAACTTTTCAAGCCCTGCTATTAAGTGCAGTTATGGTGGTATTTCATCACCTATGAATAGTTGGTAATTTTTACAATAACACTTAATCTACCAAAATAAATTATACATGTATCAAAAACGTCATTAACAGAAACTTAACACAATGATATCAAACATATGACCTTTCAGCAAGTAAGATATGTATGTGTTTATATATATATACACCCACACATATATATATATCACCCTTTCCTCTATTCATCCATCAATCGTTGTATTAATCAATCAATTGGAAAACCTGTTTAAGCATCTCTCTACAGTCTATTATCCACACTGAGTCAAAGAAACATGGCTTCTATGCTTTGCAGCTTGTAGTTTAAGAGAAGACAACAACGGAGGTAGGCAAGGAGGATAAATAGACAACAGGTAAAACACTGAATATGTATATATATATATATATGTGTGTGAATATATATATTGTATTTCTAAATCAGCCAAGGTGTTATCCCAACCTGAGACATACATATTAAAAAGAAAGTGTGCTAAAACAAAAACAATGGTATAGCATACTTTCTTCCATTTTAGTTTGTTTCTTCCAAGCCGAATCCCCACTCCCTTTGCTTGGAGGAAATACAAGGCCATTCTCCAGTGAGGGGAAAGTAAATGATTGTGCAAACTCAGACAGAATCAGCCTGTCACAAATTGGCAAATACAATTAATGGTTAGTTATCTACAATGACTTCGGTCTGGTCACTTTTCTATTTTCTGGTCAGCATTCCAAAAAGGAACCAACTCTAATTAGTAAAATAATTCTTCAGGTCTTTCTAGAGCTGATTCTCTATAAAGCTCTGTGAAAAGCTTATTTTTGTTGTGTTGTTTTGTTTAAAGGTTATCATAATTCCCTTACTCCAATATGAGAGATAAGAGCACTTACATACGTAACCTACCTTCTAACTAGAAAAAATATTTTCAACAATTACTATTATTTTTTTAAGCATGCCTCTAGGCGCACTGAGTTTCTGCTACCATTAGGTAATCTGTGCTGAATGGTTAAAAAAAAAAAAAAAACATGTAAACCCCACAGAAAAAAAGTTGTATTTGAAAGCTAATATGAGATTTGCTTCACCCATGTGAATCATCTCTGGATAATAAAAGAATCTGATTGAGAAGATGATATGTATAGCAGCACACAGTCGAAATTACAGATGTACGTGTAAATGGTTAAAATTAATTACTGGCTCCATTTAGAAAAGAATCTCCTCTGGACAAAAGAGGGTTTGAGTACATCTCCCTGTTCTTCACTCCTCTACCTTTGAGCTTTTGGGGGGCCAGAAATGCTAACCTTAATTAATGGAAGACCCACTAGACCCCAGGCAAGGGTTTGGGTCCCAGGCCCAGGTCTCCTCCTGCGCCTCTCCCGGGAGTAACGAGCAAGCGGGCTTCATTACTGGCAGCTGAGGGGAAGGGTCACTGGGAATGGATTTGCAGGGCCCTCATTGAGCGATCACTCCATGCTGAGAGGAGCTGGCCGTACTCTGGGACACCTGGTCATTAACATTGCTAATTAGCAGCCATTAATCAGGACGCTCGGTTTTTTTTGTTGTTGTTGCATGTCACCGGCTCAGAGGAACCAAGTGAATAAGAAGATTGTTTCATTACCTCCACAAGAGGTAGAATGAAAGCAGTTCCCATCAGCTCAAGATGAGATGGATTAAGGGAAAGGTTAGACAACAGTTTGAGATGAGCTGGGGAGGGGGCGGACGGAGGGGGCCGGGAGACCTGAGCTGTCTGCCCAGGGAAAATCAGTCACCTATAATTAATGAAATCTTCTGCAACCTAATTCTAATCACCGTGTGAGCGGTTCTTCAACGACCAAATTTTTGTATTTTAAGAGCTTTATTTTTTTTCTGTTAGTACAGGGAATTATCTTTAAGTTATTTTAATTCTGTTTGATACTCAGTAGGTTTTAAGTTTGATATTTTCAGTCTTCTCATTCTAAATTCATCTTCTTCTTCCCAAAGATTATGAAGTCATTTAAAATTTTAAGTAGTTATAACTAAAACACTTTTAGAATATCTTCACTATTTTATGATTACTTTCCAACCAAAGGTCAAAAAGTAATTTTTAAATAATTTATTCTACAGTTTTTAGAATGGGAATAATAAGAAGAAATGATTTATTCTTACTACTAACTGCACCCAAAAGTCAAAAGGGAATAAAATGACTCTATCGATTTCTATATAATAATACTGAGAAGAATAACATGTTATTGAAAAGAGGTATGGAGTGTGTGTGTGTGTAAATAAGTTGAGTTCTTCTTGTTAATTCAAATATAATGTGATAAGCATTCTTTAATGGAATGTTTCCTCTTCTGGAATGTAGTGTTGTGTGTATATACCATATTATATTTATCTTCATTTTTGGAAAATGGAAATCCTGGTAACAGGTTGCATATCTCACAGTTGTTTTAGTTGTCGTTTTCCATCTAGAAAAAATGCTGTGAGAATACTTATTTAATTAGCAACTAGTTAGCTATGAATTCATTCTTTTATTAAAATGTGTTCACCCAAGAACTGCAAAACAGATCTTGACTTACATGGGAAGCTCTCTTTATTAAAGAAATAGTGAGCATTTCATCCAGCTTTTTGCTATGTTTTGCTCTGAGTTCCATGGTGGGTTACAAAATGTGGTTTGCAGGTGGCACTAAGTGACTAGAAAGCAGAAATTGCCTAAGTATTTCGTAGTGTTGTGACCTCATTTGGACATGTGTAATAAATATATATTTGCACATATAATATGTACCCCTGCATTTTCAAAGCAAAATTATTCATTTAATGTGCCCTACATTTCAAACAATAAAAGGCTAAACCTCTTTTTTATGTACTAATTTGCTCTGTTTATGAAGAACTATGAAGTTTCGGGGGGAAGGAGGCAAGTATGTAAAACTAATCTGTAGAGCATTTCAATTGGGTTGGAAATCCATAATATGATTTCTAGGACTTCATGGGAAAGTTGAACGCTCAAGGGGAAATTACACAAAGAACAGCTGAGAAAAAGTTGCATTCTGGCACAGAATCATGCAAATGGGGCACATTCTTCAGTTTTCTCATGACGGATTGCCTCTGAAACCACTGAGCCAAGCTGCAGCAATGCTAATGAGGGAGATGCATCAATGAACAGTGTCATCCCAGGGGCTTCTAAAGGGGACAAGGGGGGAGTGGGGAGGACAAGAGGGACTTGGAGAAGGAGGAAGGAAGAAAGGAAGAAGAGAGGGACAGACAGAGAGAGAGAGAGGGAGGAGAGCAACTGAATTTTTAATACTTAGGCCTAGGTTATTAAAAAAAAACCAACTTAGCAGGTAGGATGGAAGGTACAAAATGAACAGTGCTATAATTGTATCCTTTTAAGATTTGAAGGATTTTAAGAAACAAAATAAGATGGGAGAGAAAACTTTTTAAACTATCTGCCCATTGAACAAAAAATGAAATTAAAGTTGGAAGCTAAAATGCTTCTGCCCAGAGAATAACTTGTGTGTGGTTTCTTTATAAGGACTCCAGACTACAGTGAAAAAGACTAGGGGATCATCTATGCCAGGAAAAAAAAAAAAAAAAAGTAGCACTGTTTCAGTCTAAACTTCTTTGTGATTTCTCATTTAAATATTTTTTTAATTATAAAAGCATATATTTGTAGCTCATTTACAGAAATGAAAGATAGTTTGCTTGTCATATCAATGATGTTTTGAAAGATTTTTTAATCTTTATGAGCATACACAAAAAGATTAGTTTTTTAAAGAATATTTCTCTTGAGAATAGCAAATGATTACTTGTGTAGAATTCTGTGAGCAGATACATCTTTCTTGAGTTGCCAAAACCATACATATCACTTGCTTCCATACCCACCTAGTAAATACCAAGTTGATAATTTGCTTTGCATTTTACTTCTTTTCTGACTTCCAGTGCAATATGTTTCTGGTGGAAATTAAATCAATAGCTACTTACTGAGTAGTTATTACATCTAAGGCACTTAAAGGTATTTTTATAAAGAAATTTTAAAAAACACACAACACTGAAGTTTCAGAGCTTTAAAGTGACATCGAGTTTCCAGACATTATGAGTTAACTCCCTTTATAATAACACCACGGTGAGCACAGCCAATTTGGTATTGATGTGAATTGCGTGGTTTACTTCCAAAATGTCCCAATGAAATGTACTCAGTGCTAGTTCAATCAAAAGTAAAGTTAAAATGCATTATTGTTTTCTCTTCAATATCTTATTTTATGAGCATTTAGCTTTTTAAAAATGTGAACAGTCAACTGTGCCCCGTGTTTGCTAGCACTGCTAATTCAGGTCCTTTAGCTAGGTAAATAAACAATTTAAATTGAAAAAAATAAATAACTGCGGCAAATTTAAATCCTTTAAGTAACAAAGAGTATATAAGGAATTCTGCTCTAACACATCAGTATAGGTTGGTGCTAGAATAAAATCCTTTTTGTTATTTTGCTCAGTTTCAACCAACAGGAGCTACATGATTCAGAATTAAAGCTGGAAAAAAAAACCCAGTTCGCTCTATTGTGTATTATAGTTCATATGGTATAGTTTCCAAGACCACCCACAGTTCTGAGACTGCCTAATGGAAGATTGTATCAGCTGCTGTACCTAATGACAACTAGATGAGTTAAGAATGAAGTGTTAGCCTTCATAGTACTTGTGGGCATAAAACAGATTACTCACATCATTTTAAAGATAACCTTGAATGAATGCAAAACGCATTCATTCGTGTGACACACTTCTAATCAAGTACATTATCTATTAAAATTAGCTCAAAAAATACATTTCTAAGATAAAAAATTAAAATATATTGTATTAAAGGATCTGTTAACATGTATTTAGACAATTTTAAATTATACATTAATGGAAAATGCAAGGCATGTTTCTGACATCTCACAAAGTTATTTAACAGCATAATCATAAACAATGTTATTAATTGATAGTTCACTATTGTCCGTCACACTTCTAAGAGATCCCAGAATGTCTCAAAAACAAAAACAAACAAACAAACAAAAAACAGAAAACTTGCCCTCTGGAAAATCTCTAAAGGAGAGAGAATACATTTAAACCACAAGACGCACGTGATAAAGGCTGAGGCAGTCCCTTTTCTTGCTCTCCTGCCTTCTTTCCAAGAAAAGGTATTTCTTTGAAGTTTCCTGTTTTGTTTATTAAATCCCTGTAGTTTACTCTACAATATGGCCATGTTAGGCTTAATATAAATATGATTTAAATGACTATTTAATTTGCTTGCTTGCTTTTAAATCTTAAAGTAAAAATGATACTCCAGGAAGATGCATCGTGTTAATTCCACTGGGGAATACCGTTAGCCAGGATGAGCAGGTGTGGCCATCAATGAGTTTGCCTCTTATCAGAAGAAACTCTGGTCCGAAGCCGGGCTGCAGACGCACTGTGTGACTTTGGGCAGGTCAGTCCTGTAGCTGCTTTGGTCCTCAGCTTTCTCATGTGTAAAATAAAGGAGTTAGATTAGGCATTTGATCTGTAAACCTTTTCACTATTTGGATGTTGTAATAATTCTGGTGACACATTTTGTTTTTCAGTAAGAGGAATGGCTACTAAATAATTAGGGTAGATTAACTCTGTGCATCTTTTCCAATTTGAGGATTGTGAAAGTGCATGGCCTCCATATGTGAAATGTAAAAATAAAACCCTACTTACTGTTTTGGCAGATTTAATCCTCCAAAAGTTTAAGTAACAAAACCTGGAAAAAATATCCTACTTGTATTTCCTTTTGCTTTTGTATGTTTAGTAAAACCAAGTTTAATTTGAAACAAGTATTCCTAACCCTTATTAATCAAACCTTTTTCGTGCAGCATAATTCCAAGAGGAAGATGCAGGAAGAAACCAAAAGACTTCTAATTGTTTGTGCTTGTTCATTTTAAAAATGTCTAATTTGTACAGAGTTAATCCTTAGACTCAGTGTCCAATACATCCTTAGCTGTGGCAGTTTGGTTTCTAGCTCAGGCTCTGAAATCAACCCTGGGTTGAAATCCTACCTCTATCGTTTAGTTATGATGTTATTTACCTTCTGTAAGCCTCAGTACTCTCATCTGTAAAATACAGTTAATAATAACAAGACCTCATTGAGTTTGGGGAAGGAAAAATGAGATAATACATGTCAAGTGCTCGGCACAGTGCTTGCTCCAACGTAAGTACCTTATTAATGTTATCTTTTATTAATATCATTACCACATGGTGAGAACTGATGCTCCCCTTAACATTAAAGGCTCACTGTCAAAGTAAAACGGGTTCATGAAGCATACTGGACATTTATAATAGGAAAGTAACTCAGCTAACTTAGCCAAATGTTGTCCAAAAAAATACTGTCCCTGATCAAAAATCTTCAAAAAATACTGTCTTTGATCAAAAACCAAAGGGCTTCCATACTTCCTACCCCACTTGCCTGCCTGATCTCACCCCCAAGCCATCATCATGGTGCTCAGCTTGTATATAGGACAGTCCTCTCTGCTGGGATGGTGATGACCTGCACTTTTGCCATCAGTCCCTGGAGATCATTTCAAGGTTATTGCCTATCCTAGCTGGCCCAGTGTGACGCACCCTGCAAGCACCCTCAGGCTCAATTGGTCACATTCCTCATCATGTTTCACCCTCCCCTCTGTGCCGTCACCTACATCTCCACCTCCTCTCGCTCCTCTCCAGGGCAGCCTTTCTTCCCAGATTTGAGTCTGGCTCTCTTAACTCCTTTATTAGCTCTCTGTTTCACTCAGCATCAAATCTAAACCACTTCACATGGCCTTCAAGTCCTGTCCTTCTTCAGCTTCAGTTTCTGTCTCTGCTCTCCACCCACCTCCCAATCGGCAGCTACAGTGATCTACTTAAAGTTCTCAAAACTCCCCAAACACACCTTCACCTACAGGCCTTTAGACTTCTCCCTTCAGACTCCCCTCACTGATTCCTGTTTTGGCCTTAAGTTCTCAGCCCATGTGGAAGCCTGTCCCGACTTTAGATTTGGTTAGGGGCCTGCTCATGTGTTCTATGAAGTTACAGTCCTTACCCTTATCAGAGTTTTTATCAAAGATCATTGCAATAGACTACATGCTTCTATCCCCACCACAGAGTCTTTCACATAGTAAGTCCTCAGCTAAATATTTGTTAAGTAGGTTTCTTTGTTTGTTTGTTTGTTTGTTTTTTGAGACAGAGTTTCGCTCTTGTTGCCCAGGTGGGAGTGCAATGGCTCAATTTCAGCTCATTGCAACCTCCATCTCTTGGATTCATGCAATTCTCCTGTCTCAGCCTCCCGAGTAGCTGGGATTGCAGGCATGCACCACCACACCCGGCTAATTTTTTGTATTTAATAGAGTTGGGGTTTCACCATGTTGATCAGGCTGGTCTCAAACTCCTGACTTCAGGTGATCCACCCACCTCGGCCTCCCAAAGTGCTGGGATTACAGGTATGAGCCACGCACTCAGCGTAAGTAGGTTTCTTTTCTATCTGTCACAGTGCTTAGAACAATGCTAGGATCATCTTCACTTACCAATATAAAACAGACACACTGATCATAAAAGTCATCTTTATCAGGCCGGGCGCGGTGGCTCACACCTGTAGTCCCAGCACTTTGGGAGGCCGAGGCGGGTGGATCACCTGAGGTCAGGAGTTCAAGACCAGTCTGGCCAACATGGCGAAACCTTGTCTCTACTGAAAAATACACAAATTAGCCAGGCGTGGAGGCAGGCACTTGTAATCCCAGCTATTCGGAAGGCTGAGGCAGGAGAATCACCTGAACCCAGGAGGCGGAGGTTGCAGTGAGCTGAGATCACGCCACTGCACTCCAGCCTGGGTGACAGAGCAAGACTCCATCTCAAAAAAAAAGAAAAATAATAATAATAATAATAAGCTTCATCAACTTTAGAAACTGCCATTAACCAGCCAACCACAGAATAGATATAAACCTAGAGAAACACATCAGCACTCACCATCCTGCCATATTGTCCTGGAGAATAAAATCATGGATGTTGTAAAGAAATCATTTTACTAAATTTCTACTGAAATTTCTACTGAAGAAACATTTTCTAGCTTATTTATGCATCTTCGAGGCCATCCCTTCCATCTGAAGGCTGAAGAACATGGTGAGAGGAGTGTCATGGGGAGATAAAGGCAATATAGCCATTAAGAATAACTGGAAAGGTTTACATAGTAAAGTCATAATGGGCTTGTGGAAGGGTTGGGGATGTAAATCTTTAGAAAATGTTTTATTTATGATTAAGAAAAACTGTGAGGTTTACCAACCCTTTTACCTCCATAGTGCATTCGGGTGTGGGTGTATGGAGGTGAGCTGAGGAGTTCTCAGCATTGTGTTTTATGACTCACACTAATTAGCTAAGAATTGCTCTTCTTTCTCTACTCTGATTTTACCCAGTGTTTTACCCAGCCATTCTCTCTTGCACATCACCTGCTACTACATGAATATCTCAGATACCTGAGCTCTGATCACAAATGCTTTTTTTTCTGGAATATCCATCTCAATCCATTTCTGATCATATTTCACTTTCTCCAGACTTTTGATCCCCTTTTGACTCCCCATTTTAGTTCCTATTATGGCCATTTGGATCCTAGCACTTGCTTCCCCTCGTTTTCCCCTTGATATTCTTTTAGAACTTTGGTTTGCTCAGTATTTGACTAATCTATGACTAGACACCAATTCTCCTGTAAGAGCAATTGTTTTTGTCTCTCTCTTACTAGAAATACATGGTTCATACACATCATGAGCCAACTTTAAAAAATAAATAGCCATTTTAGAGCCAAATGTTCATGGTGGACTTCGAGCTACCTGAGCCACAAACAACACGTTTGTGTGGAGTATGTTTCCCAAAGCGCAGGACCTGCAATGCGCAGGGACATGCCCCAGGAGGAGAGCGGCATGCAGTGGTCCACTGGCATGGCATTAAATGCCGCTGGTCCACAAAGTGAGAGAGTTGTTCTCTTTTCAGTTCTCTTTTAGCCCTTCTGATCATAGTAAGAACAGAGTCTCAGTGCTCATCTTAAACACCTTTCCTACACTTTACAACACCTCTAACATGAAACAAGGTAACAGCAATTGTTTGCATTTATTTAATTTTTATAGTTACTTTGTCTTTATGGTAAATTGCATTTGTGTACCGATAGGAGTGATATTTTTGTAGCAATTAATTTCTTTTGCAAGTAGATTATATTTAAAAGGAAAGTCCATATAAAGAAAATACTATTTAAACAACAGTTTAGGTATTCGTAGCATGTAGCTGTGATAAAAATCATGACAGCGGTTATGAATAGCTGGATTTTGATAATGAAAAAGGCCAAAGTTGTAGATGAAAATTACAAATTAGCACAGGTGGCAATAATAGTTTAGATATTTTCTGACTCTCAAAATATCAGATTTTTTAAAATCAGGAATAAAAGTATTTTTTACTAATTGTCTAAGCATTTTTAATGTCATGAAAAAAATAGAATCTCCCCATATTTTTATGCCTCTCCCTTTCTTCCTCAAAACCATGAAATGATTGTTCCATAGTCTAAAGCACTCATGGGTAAAACAAAAAAAAAGCAAAAAGAAAAAGGACCTTTTAGTCTCATAATTACCAAAGGAATAAGCAGAACCTTGAGAAAACAAGCTGGTGTTCAAGAAAATAATTTTCTTTGCCAGCACCTAACCACCAGCCTCTTTCTTAAGAAGAGGATGAGGCCCACAGGATAATAAAAGGCCCTATAGAACCACATAAAAGTTCCACATGTGCTACTCCCTGAGTGGCCTTCAAGGGGGTTAGGACTGGAGGGGGCCAGGGGACAGGGCTCAGAGCAAAACAAAACAAAAACAACAACAACAACAACAAAAATCTTGCTCCCAGAGAAGCAACTCATCTTACACAAAAACTAATTAACATGACAGTTTCCTGTTTGCAGAAGATGTTGTTATCAGTGAAAAACAACAATAATAATTGTAATAATAATATGAGCCCTAGCAGTTGGGGTTTCTGCAATTACAGTGTGAATTGCATGAGAGGATTATATGAAGTGCTCTTGGCTTGGAGGGGGAAGTAAGACGCTTCAGCTTGCAAGTCACAAGCAGCTGCTTGGGGGCCATGCACCTGCCGGTTCCAAGGCTGTTTTCACCTCGAAAGGAAAACAGGCCCCTTCTCTTTCCCATTCACAACCCCCAATCCAAAAACCACCGCAAAGAAGGAGGGAGAAATGGAGAGGAAAATGGAAAGGAGAGAAAGGCGGAAAAAAAATAAAACTAAAGATGTTCATCCATAGCAAGCAAGTCTTCCCCACTTAGGAAGAAAATTGTGGGGCTGGAGAGCAGCAGGGAAGGTGGCAAGTGGGAGGGAATGACTTCATTTTAATGCAGCAACAGACAGAGTGCGATCTGATATTGGCAAAGTTTCAACGAAAATGGGGGGCGAGGGGGTGGGAGGAGAAGAAAGGACTCTTTTACCGTTTCATGCTTCAAGTCTTCCCGAGAAGCATAAGCTCCGCTCGACATTCTGGGAATAGCAATGAGGCACACACAACAATCAAAACACACTAAATCTGTTTGATGATTCAAACACATCATGCATCTGCACCCACAAAATAGGACTTCAATTAAATAACCTTGCAGATTTGAACAGAAAAAGAAGGGAGAGCATGAGGGTTTGTAATTAGTAACTCCGAATACAAGCAGTTTTGTAAAAATTAGGTGTTTGCACACTACACTTCATTCTAAAGTGAGTTGTAAGCGTGTGCTGTTAGAGAGCTCAAGCAGTTCCTCCCTGACGTTTGCTTGAAGTTGTGTTTTCTGTCCTCACCAAGAAAACTGTAAGAAGTTGTTTCAACCAGGCCTTTACCAAAGAAGTGAGAAAAAGTCTAAATGAGGCTTTTTTGTAACCACATTCACACAAATAAATGCACATACACAGACTATTCTCAGTATTACAGTAAAACCCTTTGTGGTTTACTAAAACAAAACAAAACACACAATAACCAGAAAAAGAATAAAAGCTCCGCATCTCAGATCAGGTCATGTATAAACCACAATTTCTGTTCCCAAGAATTTTTGCTTCCAGGGATTTCTATTTCCACAGTAAAGGATAGGTTATTTCCCTACATAAACATGATTTGGTCTTTGCACATGTGACCTATCATATATGTTTGTATCCACTCTGAACAATAACACACACACTCTGCTCTGAACGACGTGCTTGAGTGCCCCAGAAAAGGCCTTTTTTGTTGTTGTTAGAGAGATCCAGATTCACCTATTTTCAGACTGACCTCCAAATAAGCTTGGCCTGGTCTCTGCTTGCTTTGAAAAAATCAAAAAGGAAATAATTCATATTGAAAAGTGGGAAAGTGTTTGTAGGGCTGTCTCTTTGGACTCTTAAAAACACTTCTCTCTTTTTTATTGAAAAATTATTCTACCCGGCAACCCAAACAGAAATCTGAAGGAATGGGAAGAAGATTGTGAAACTCACTAGGACTATGCTCCCTCCCCCAGAATGACTCCAAATGCCACCATTCTCTGATTAAATAAAACCTATTTCAAATATAACCACTTTTCTCAGTCTGGATCTCTGGGATTCATAAACAGACTGTTTTGGCACAACAAGAAAGCCAAATTTGGGAATTAGTAAGACATGAAAATTAACTAAATCATTGTTTGGGGTCTGAAAATATAAATGAATCACAAGAAGAGAGGCAAGTTCAAGAGAGGGAGCATATAGCTAAAATGCCTCAGCACATTCCTATTCACAAGAAATTATTTGAGCAACTGGAGAATTTGAGCTATGGTGGAGGTGATGCTTTTTTAGAAAGTGTACAACTTTTGGTCAAAAACAGAGTGAAAAAGGGACCCAAGCCAGGGACATTGGACATGCTCATCAGTCCCAGGGAAAATATGCCCATTTTGAAAGCCTGCAAGCCTCGCAGGCCCTTAAAATTGACAATTTGGTTAATCATGGAAGTGAAATTACCTGCACTCATGGTAACTTGTGGAAGTTAAGGAGAAAAGTTAGACAGCATGTTCTTTTCCCTCTGCCATGATTAAAATCCTCAAAGTGGTGAATCTCTAATAATGCACAGCTACCGTGGAAGCTCTTCAGAAAGTGAAGAGCATTTTTAGTCTACTCACAACTCCTTCCCCAACTCAAAACCCTCACCCCATAGTAAGGCACTATTGTTAATTGGAGTGTGTCTTATCAGGTGGTAGAAGGAAAAAAAGATGAAAAACCATGGTGCTTCCTTACCTCCCACCCAGCCAGATTAAACCTATCTTTCAAGCTTCCATTTTCCTTCAAAAAGATTTTGCAGCTCATTCCATATTAATCTTTCTCCTTTTCAAATTGGTGCCATGTAGAGTCTGGCTCTCATCTGGCATTAATTGTACTTTGTGACATATTTTATTTTATTTTATATTTTTATTTCACTTTTAAAGCAGCATTTGCTCAGGTATATTACAAGGTGTTTCTTAACATGACTTTGTGGTCAGAATCTAGTACAGCTAGATTAAACAAAGTTGGACAAATTTTACAGTAAAAATATTCCAGAGCAATTAATAAACTCATGTACATTATGACATTCCAAGTGGCACAGGTAGCAGTCTTCCCAGTCTTATTTAAATTAAAACCAAAAAAGAAGCCTTTAGCAGAAAAGATTTTCTGATGTCTATAACAGAGTTCCACTTAAGAATTAAGATCCAAAAGTTCACTTCTTTGATCGTTAAGGCTACAAATACTTACCAAGTATCTGCTTTGCATCAGGCACAGCTACGCTAGGCATGGAGATATCACATGAGTAATTCCCAGGCCTCCAGTCCAGTGGGGAAGACATAATAACAGCTTATCATAATGCAATGTGATGACTTTAGTGACCATGCTATGTATACAATAATGTGAATGTCAATGGAGAAGTGCCCACCTGGTAGGAGAAGTATGATAAGGAAGTTAGAGAAAGGTTTCTCCATGGGGTGACCTCAAAAGAGAGAATGGCAGGGAGCTACCAAATTCCTGACATATGTATAACAATTCACAATTTATAACATTTTTCTCATATATTACTATAATACTGCCTTTTTCATATCCCATTGAGCACTTGTAATATATTTGATATTGTGAATTTATCTGTGCTTTAGTTTACCTTTCCAAGAAGGTGAATTTCCTTCAGAGTTTTCTCATATATTTTTTTCTATCTGTGAAATCCATCTAACTAAACTCAGCCTTCAACCTGAGGTCATAGTAAAAGACAAATTAAGTTTGGGTCTCCCATATATGTCTTTTTTTCCCCATATATTCCTTAGAGCAAAATTTTTTCAGTGCTATCTATTAAATTTTCAAGAAAACAATAAGATAATATTTTTTCAAAAGAGTGAGATTTAAGCATTCAAAGTCTGTGAACAGTTTAAATCACATGAAGAAAGTTTGTGTTTTTTCCTAATGAAGGTTTATTTGGAATTCTTCGGTGAAATACAAAAAGGGAGACCTTGAACCCTGGAGGAGTCTTGCTTGACAAAGAGAAAGTAGTTTTGTCTATGGAAATCCTTAAAGATACTGCACTGCAGGTGGGACCAAGGCTCACCTCATTGACTAATGGGTACTGCTAATCTTTCAGCCTACATCGTAGTATCATTTACAGCCCGTGTTTTAACCACCCAAATCTATTGATAATAACCTGTGATTTATTGACATTCAGTGATACACTGTTAGCAGTTCTCATGATGTGTCATCTACAGAGGTGGCACCTCTTATTGCCCCTTTAAAATAAAAATATAAGACCCATCTAATTTTCTTCAGTGACATGTTAGACTCATGACATAATAGCCTACATTCTTCCTTCTTTAGAATAATTTTTGAGAAAGAATACAAGGTAGGTCTTTCCCATCCCTACCAGGTGCAGGAAAGAAGACATCTTTCCCGCTCCCTCATCCCTGCATGTCTGTGTAATCTTCTACGGATTTTTTTTTTTTTTTTTTTTTGAGGTGGAGTTTCACTCTTGTTGCCCAGGCTGGAGTGCAACGGCTCAATCTCGGCTCACTGCAACCTCCGCCTCTCGGGTTCAAGCAATTCTCCTGCCTCAGCCTTCCAAGTAGCTGGGATTAGAGGCACGAGTCACCATGCCTGGCTAATTACGTATTTTTAGTAGATATGGAGTTTCACCATGTTGGTCAGGCTGGCCTCGAACTCCTGACCTCAGGTGATCCGCACACCTCGGCCTCCCAAAGTGCTGGGATTACAGGTGTGAGCCACCGCGCTCTGCTCCTTCTATGGATTTTTAAAATCAATTACAGAAACTTGTTGGGATCATGGGGTGGTAGAAGGCAGGGCAGCAGGTGGGGAGCATAGCAATCACTTCTGTGCATGTGGCCGACTCTCCATTCATTCTGCAGTGAAGGGAGCAGCACTACGCTAGAAGTCAAACAGCCTGAGTCCTAGCCCAGCTCTCCCTCTTACTAACTGTGTGACTGTGTGACCTCCCTGCTCTAAAGCTTCATTTTCCTTGTCTTCAAATGGAATGATAATGCCCTGCCAGTGTCATCCCTGGGATGCTTAAGAGAGGTTCAAAAGAGTCAAAACAGGTGAAAGCACTGTGAAAAGTCTAAAGTGCCAAGTGCTGTACCCGAGGCCTCTCTTGATTATGTACACTATTTGGGCAAGAGCCTGGGCCCCAGGGTCGAACCCATCTGAGTTAGAATCCTGGCACTACCTCCTGTCAATGGTTTGACCTCGCGCAAGTTTCACTCTCTAAGCTTCATGTTCTTCATCTATAAAATGGAGAGCACTCACCCTCAAAGAGTTGTAAGGATTTAATGAGATCATAAATGTGGCACCCTGACAGTGTCTGGAATAGAGATTTCTCAATGGATGCTGGCTCATATCATTAGTGAAGAGCTACAGCTGTATGGATCAGATCACCCTTTGCTGCAGTGTGGGAGAATGAGACTCATCAAGTGTGCTTGGAAATCCCATCAGATATAAAATTCATGTGTCACTTCCTCGTTGGAAGATTTTTCTCACTCCCCAACCCCTGTGCAGTTTACTAGTCTCTCTCCCATACCACTTTTGTTTGAATATTCTATTGTGCTTAGCAGGCACTATTTTGTAATTTCTTTACTTACGTGTGTCCTCTACTAGCCTGTAAGAAACTTGATGCTGGAACTCTGTACTACTCATCTCAGAACTCATCACAGAATCGTTCATGCCTAAGACAGTGCTCACCTCACAGTAGGCACTTAATGAATGCTTTGGAATGGGATATGTGAATATATGCTATTCTGTTGTAAGTCAGCCTTCAGATAAGTGATGGAGACATGAATACGAAGAGCTGTGACACAGGAGAAAAAGCAACATTCTCAGGGATTCGTAGAGCTTTCACTCCGGCATTCTCTCCCACTCCTCTTTGTAATGTCAAGTCAGACAGATCTGGTGCCTCTGCTATGCAGTTCAAGCAAATATTCATAACTCAATTACTTTACCGGCCCTATAAAACCAATAAAAATGAAGCAAAACGATGCTAGAAATAAATATTTAAAATTCAGTTAACTCCATATTTTGCCAGATTTTTTATCCCTGATAAAATGTCACAAAATCCTGAACTTCAAAGAGAACAAACAGTGTCAGAATCACGAAGGCTAAAGCAGAGGATAGTACTAGATGAAGTGGCTATCTTCCCACATAGCGTGATTTCCAGATATAACCACAAGACCCTTGCCTCTTTATAATCTATTCCCATTAGTCTTTCCGTCTCTTTCTACCTAGCCTGATGTTCATGCCATCGTAAGTTTATATGTGTTTGTGTGTATCTGAGGTAGGCAGGGGTGGGCTAGATGCAGCATTTTCAGAAAACGCTTGCACAAATGCCTGTTTTCTTTTCACATGCCTTTTCCCATTAGCATATTAACATCATCCGTGGGAATGTGCCTTATAATCATAAATATTATTACTACTGACACAGAATAATTCATCAGGTCAACTTTTTGGTCCCACAAAAGATAGCTTGGCCTTTAGGGAAGGATAGAGAGGTAGATTTTAATCACAGGCCTCAGGTTGTGTGAGCTTGGAACCAGGTGCAGCCTGGAGAAGGTAGACCAAGGAGAGGTAACTTAATTAAAGCCTGGGCCCTGGGGACCTGGGGAGAAAGCCAAATAATGGAAATCAATGTCAGTCAGTCAGTATTCGATCTTGTTGTCCCTTGAGTCTATTCATGATTCTGGTTTGCTGTTGTTGTTTTCCAGTAAGGCTTACTAAGCACTATGTGCTAACAGGAGGATGGGCTTAGTGTACAGTAGTATGACTTCTTCTCTTCTTCCAGGAAACTGACCCTATCGCTACTTCAACCATATGACTCAATAGAAAGTGGCAATCACAGTTCTTCCTCCCAATTCCCAACCTCAATTGATAGGTTTGGGAATGGGTTCATGACCAATTTGGACCAAACCAAATCCTACCCCCAGAGTTTTCTAACTGGAGCTCAGAGGGGATTAGCCCCCTCTCTAGGGGTAAAGCTGAGAGATGTGGGCCTGAGAGCAGCAGAAGATCACCTTTCAAGCCAAGTAGAAGTGGAACTGAGAAAATACAGTCAGGAATCTAGGAGAAGAGTGGAGAAGAAAGATGAAGAGTGTCCTGGTGATGGTCCCCCAGAGAGCCCCTGTTTGAAGGCATCTCTGAGACAAGCTGCTGATTGGAAAGGGGAAACAGTAAATCCCCCTCTTGCCTAAGTTAGTTCAAGTGGTGGATTTGCTGCTTGGAACCAAATAATCTCCAATATGCTAAATTTGAATGCCTCCTGTGAATCTTTAATCAAGTATAAGCCACCACACTGGATTCAGGGTTGCTAATAAAGAAGAAAGAAACAAGAGCTGACACATACTGAATGTCCACTACATTCTGGACAGTATATATAAGTTACTATATTCTTCTTCACAGCAACTCTAAGAAACAGGTATTGCTTTTAGGAAAATACATCTTAATGTGGTTGGTAACTTCTATGCTAAGTTATCAACCACAGTAAGTTCTCTTAGAAAGTAAATAGAGACAAAAATCTTAATTTAGACATCTGACTCTGTATCCATATCCTGTTTTTATTCCTCTGCTACACATTGCCCTTTATGGGGTCTTATAAAATAATTCAGAAAAGAAAAATGTATACCAAAAAATGTAATAAGATATGAGATAATGCAAATGAGAAGAGAGGAAACATTGAGTATGCATTGACCCACTGTCCAAAGGACCACCCAAATTCTAGGTACCAAATTAGAATCTTGAAGCCCTATTACTGCTTTTAAACCCTGTCCTTGCTATGAACCTAAAAATTTCATTGTTACAAGATGAGAGCCTTAGTCAAGGCTTTTCACCTAAATATGTTCAGATCTGTAAGTTGGAGGTAGAAAATAAAATCTTCAAAGACTTGAGCAATTTTATTGGAAGAGGAGTAATGTTTAACCAAGTCGATAATAAAATGTGGAAAGATCAGCAAAATACAGCCACCCAAAGACAAGGCAGGGAAGATGGGTCTGAACCACAGCAGAAATTACTTAAGTTCTTCCAATGGGAAAACTGCTGGCTGATAGTGAGGGCTGTTAAACAATGAAATGGGTTACCAGGGCAAGCTAAAGAATCTCCTCATCTGGAGGCCTTTAAAATAGTAAAAATTTTCTTGGTCTGAATGGCTTTACGTGTGGTCTTCCTTGAGGCGGGGTGGGGTCAGAGAGCTACAGAGGAGGGATGACCCCTCCAAATCCTTTCCCAAAGGCTGGGATTCTCCCTACCTGACTGTCATCACCTTGGGGAAGGGGGGCTTTGCCATTTGTCAAGTGCCCCCTTTCTTAGTTCTTGCCTACCTTAGTAATGCACTAATTCACAACTGCTGCAGAAATAATTGAAATATTTAGACATAATGGGGGAAGTTTAATAGGGTCCAGTGGGAAACCCAGGTGTTTAGATCAGCTTAAAAATAATAACCACCTCCCCTGCCGGGGGGTTTCCATTCACAATCAGCTCCGCTTTTATTCTTAACCATAAAGGCTACCTCAGACAGGAAATTATTCACGTGATTGGTCTTTACAAGTGCTGTTGGGTTTAAACTGAGGGCTGTAGAGGTCACTAGTGGGCAGCCATGTGATTAACCTTTGCTAGCCTGTTGCTTTTCACACTTTGTTAACAGCTTCCATTATTGCCCCTCTGAGTCTTGAGGAAGCTGTTTATTGACAGTATTAAAAATACATTGCTACAAATTCTTAAGAGCCTTGTGTTAAAGAAAAAATCACCCTCCCAACATCTTATAGCCAGCCGACTGGGGAAATGGGAAACCTGTAATTTGCCATAAAGGTTTATCAAGAAGCACTAAGTAATACTACATTTAACTCAAAGGTAGCACCTGACTTCACTCCTTGTCATACTTAGTTGTATGTTATGGTGACACCAGAGAATTTGAGGAGTGAGCTGTAAAACGTCTGGACAAATTTGAGACTCAGACTCAGTTATTTCAAAGGAATTTAGATTGTGCATAAGTTTAGGGGAGAAGGAGGGAAAGAGACTTATAAGAAAAATGTTCCTCTTGAGGAAAATAAAGCCCTTGCCCACATAAGACGACCAAGAGTTTTGGGAAGAATGTGTATGTGTGAGTCAGTACATAATCTGATGTGAATAAATGATGGTTGTTGTAGTTTTCACCCCACTCCCACCCCCAGCCTGGGCTGTGAAGTGTTTTGGGAGACATTTCCTACAATTGTCTGGGCAAGAAAGACCATATTGATGTTTCCCTACCAGTGATGTGCTGAAAACCTCCTTAAAGGATGGCATTCTTCAAATGATCCTTGGTCCATGACTCCTCCCACTGCCCCCATGACCTTCCTGTAAGAATTCAATGGCCCTTCTATGACCCCCTACCTCAGCATAAGATTTTTTCCCAAGCACTTTCCTTTTACTTTCTGAATTCCATGGGGGAAATCTAACTCCTGGCTCCAAAAGTATCTAAAGCTTTTTCCCTCCTACGTCAGGGTCCGTACCCAAGGAAGTGGAAGTAGAAGATGACTCTTCAGGAGATTCATGCCCTGCTGTTACATGTATACATACAAGATATATATATATAAGGAATGCATAGGAAAGGAAGGCAGAATTCCACATGAAATTTCTGTGCTCAAAAGATTAAAGGAGACAGTGTACAAGAAGAGAGATCACTGATTCTCCATCCACTGCCTTGACTCTATGCTTGCTTGTTTTCTATTTTTGTACTGTTGCTCCACTTATTCATATGCTGTTTAAAATGTGTAGCTATAGACCCAAATATTTTTCCTGGGAATGATGACATGGCAAGTATTATTTCTCTCAAAGAAAAACATAAATTAATTAATGTTCTTAAAAGGAGAGGAGCATAGTAAGTGGGGCTACTCCCTTCTTCCAAAACTGCCTGTTGGACATTCTAATGACCTCTATGTTTGTGTGAATCGTACAATAGCTGGACTTTAGTTCTCACATACACACTCTGGTCAACAAATCCAAACAAACAAACACAAAAGGTTCAATTCCCTTTTAAAATACCTTTATAACTTTTTAAACTGACAAGCCACATATTCCTATATTTCACGATAGAAAGGTGGAGGGGAAATTTTTGCCAGAATAAGATTTTGTATTTTATGTCAAATTGTATCTGTAAGCTCATTTAAAAAGTGGAATTATACACCGCCCACCCCCCAAACGCAAAGATTTGAGATGAAAATGCCAAGATAACTTTAATTATAGGTTTGTTGGGGTGTGACATTAAAATATCAGTCAGTGGAAAACTTCGCATTGTTAACATGTCACTCAAAAATTTTGAAATTTGTGTTATACCATTACTATTTATTTGTACATTCTTGGTCTCCAATGCACATACTTGCTAGGATAAGAGCCCAAGTCATTATAACAAGTGATCCAACATTTTCACATTTATTTTAAAATTAGAATTGAATATAAATTGATGTAGGCTTGTTAATGTAGAACCTTGGTTTCACTTATTGCAGATTTTCAAAATTAGGCTGAAATAATATATAATTTTTCAATATAAAAATTAACAAATTTTAGGCCAGGTGCGGTGGCTCACGCCTGTAATCCCAGCACTTTGGGAGGTCGAGGTGGGCGAATCACAAGGTCAGGAGTTCGAGACCAGCCTGGCCAACATGGCGAAACCCTGTCTCTACTAAAAATACAAAAATTAGCTGGGCATGGTGGTGGGTACCTGTAATCCTGGCTACTCAGGAAGCTGAGGAAAGAGAATCACTTGAACCCGGGAGGCGGAGGTTGCAGTGAGCTGAGATCACACCACTGCACTCCAGCCTGGGAAACAGAGCAAGACTCTGTCTCAAAAAAATAAATAAATAACATTTTTTAATTTTACCTATAATCTGTCAGTTTTTCTACAAAATTTAAAATAATATTGTGGCACCAGGGAAAAAAACATATAGTAGCTTCTAACATCAGGCTAGACTTACTGTAGCTAATAATTGGCTTTCTCTGCTCCCTCTTCCAAACTGCATAAGAAAGGAAACCATGGAAACTGGGCCACCATAAAGCAAAGCTTTCCAACCTCAGCTGAGCTCTCACTGATCCTCAAAAATGATTTTACACATCTCTTGTTGACTAATTATTGCAGGAGGCCACAGTGGCTGTCTTAAACATTCGTCAACCTCCAGGGACCACCCCTTAACTTCCTTCAACTTAACATCACTCCTGGGAGATGACCTATAGGCCAATTTCACTGAGGAAGGCCAGGCAGCATGAGCTCCTGGTGCTGGTGCATGACCAAACTAGACCTGGGCTTTGGGCTGCCTGGCTGGGTCTAGGAATATAACTGGCTGAAGTTCTCCCTGCCTACATTCCCTGCTCTGATTAGGCAGCCTCAGTTTGACAGTTCATGCTTCCTTAAGGCCTACATGCTGCTGCCTGGTCCCAGCTAACCTTGATCCCTAGTCCATTATAACTTTTTTTTTAATTGGCACATAATAACTGTACATATTTATGGGGTATGGTGTTTCAATATACGTACGCATTGTATAAAAAAAATCAAATCAGAGTATTTTACGTAGTCATCTCCTCAAACATTTATCATTTCTTTGTGGTGAGGAGATTCAAAATTCTCTCTTCTCGTTATTTTGAAATTTAAAATGTAATATTGTTAACCATAGTCACCCTACTGTGCATTTCTAACAGCATTTTCTCTCTTCTGCTGGTGGCTCCATTCTTGTGTCTGAGAACATGGCCAGCTCTTCCTTATCCTTACAGATTTCCTTTGAGGACTCTTCCTCTACTATCATTTCCACTTCTCTAAGGCTTTATCTTTGGCTTTTGTCCTTAGTTCTCTCTCTTTTGCAGCCCCTCACTGTCCTCCTTAGAAATCTGACTACATATAAATGACAATATTTATCAAAATGAAGAAGTGGAGAAGAAGTACTAGTTTGATGAGGAAAGAGAATTTTAGTTTGAGGGACTAATTTCTCAGTCCCTAAACTCACATTTCTCACTTTCAGAGCCATCAAGTAATTCCTCGACCTGAAATTATTTTTCCCCATCAGACTAGCACTTCTTCTCAACTTCCTCATTTTGATAAATACTGTTACTAATGTTCCAGAGCCATGAGTGTTCTTTCTCTCTCCATGGTCAGTAAATTACCATCACACTTAAAACAAAATTCAAACTTCTTTCCGTGGCCTAAACCTCTCTATGTGATCTTGGACCTCATACCCATTTACCATCACCTGGTTTGCCATGATTTGGCCATTCTGGCCTTGTTTCTGCTTCTCAGACACACTAAACTTGTTCTTTCCTTGGGGTTTCATGTGGCACTTCTCTCCTCCAGGTAGTTTCTTGCCATATGGCCAAAATACCACCACATCAGAGAGATGATCCCAGAAACTCTGCCACATCACACTGTTTATACTTTCCCCATCACAACTCTCATGACTGATATTAAACTCCTGTTTATTTTTAAACTTGTTTATTGTTCATCTCTCTTCTCTGGAATAGCAGCTCCCTGACACTAGGAACCTGTGTGTTTTGCTCACTACAGTAACTTTGTGGACATCAGTGTCCTATAGATCTCAATAACTATTTGTTCTATGAATTAATATGTAAGTGAAGTCTGATGGATTCAACTGTCACAGCACCCCTCACATCCATCCTGCCTTTGTCTTCCCACTGATACCCACATAGATCAAGCCCTTACTATGCAATGCGTTGGCACTGCCTGAGACATTTCATGTCCCATCAACACTTCATGCTACCACTAGGTTAATACGTGAGCAGCAGTTCTGATCCTATTACCCTCTTGACAAGTGTTTAACAAATGGAATATTTCATAACCCAAATTAAGTATAAACTTATTACCATAGCTTTTAATATCCATCCACTTATTCAATAAACATTTTGGGTACAATTGTACAAAGAAGACACTGTGTGGACTGTTGCACCTATGAAGATGAAGCATACCACATTAGAGAGTTCTATTACAGAAATGTGCCCCAGATTTGAAGATGAGCAGAAGAGAAAACCCTGAGTGAGCCTGTAGGAAGTGATACTTCAGCTGACTCTTGACCAACCAAGCAAAATACATGAATGCAGGTGGGAGAAATGGGCAACGATTTTCTAGCAAGAGAGACTAGCATATGTAAAAGTAAACAGAGTGTTGTGAGCTATGTTTGATGATTATGACAATTGGTCCAGTTTGGCAGGGGAATGGGGGTGCTTTGTCAGTAGAGCAAGAAGTGAAGCAGATTGGACAGTGGAGACCAGATCAGCAAGGACCTTGAATTCTGTACTAGCAACAAAAAGGCAGAAGAGAGGGGCAATTAGAAGCATATGCCCTGGACTAAGACTGTCTGGGCTTACTGCCTACCCCAATGGGGCAAATTCATTACCCTTTCTATGCCCTTGTTTCCTCATCTGTTAAATGGAGATAAAAACATAATAACAGTTACCTATCTCATAGGATTATCATGAGAATTAACATATGAATTAATATATGTAAAGCAATTAGAACAGTACCTGGCACACCATAAACACACTATTTTCCATTGTTATTCTATAAATAATGGGAAACTATTGAAGAATTATATGCAGGAAAGCGACCTAAGATTACTATCTCTTAAAGATAATTGTTAGAGTAATATATAAAATGAGTCTTGAGGAGAAAGAAACTGGCAGTACAAAAAATCAGTTAAGATTTAAAATGATGAGTAGCTAAACCACAGCAGGAAAAAATGGGTGGGCGAAAGAAAAGAGAGGCTTGAGAGTCATTTAAGAAGCAAAATCAGGAGAATTTGGTGACAGTGATGTGTGTGGTAAGGGTGAAAGAGTTACTGATGATTTCCAAATTTCTGACATAGGAGATCAAGTGTGTGGTGGAAGTGGTAAGCAGAATCAGAAACACAAGAGGAAGGACTGATTTTGGAGGAGAGACAATAAATTCAGCACATCAGTGATAGGCTGATGTGATATCCACAGAGCAGACGCGAAAGGCTTCCACAAAGCAATTGGAATATGGGTCCAGAGCTCAGAAAAAAAAAAAGCCTTTGAAACTGCATGAGTCGAAGACATTGGGTATGAAAAATAAAATCAGAAGAGCTACCTAGAGATCACCAGAGAACACCAACATGAAAGGGAAAAGACTCTCATGAAGTAGGAGGACAGCAAGGTAAGAAGGAAATTGTGGAAAGGAGTTTTAAGAATAAGGGGGAGATTGGCTGGGTGCAGTGGTTCACGCCTGTAATCCCAGCACTTTGGAAAGCCGAGGCAGGTGGATCCCCTGGAGTCAGGAGTTTGAGACCAGCCTGACCAACATGGAGAAACCCCGTCTCTACTAAAAATTCAAAAATTAGCTGGGCGTGGTGGTGCATGCCTGTTATCCCAGCTACTCAGGAGTCTGAGGCAGGAGAATCACTTGAACCCAGGAGGTGGAGATTGTGGTGAGCAGAGATCATGCCATTGCACTGCAGCCTGGGCAATAAGAGCAAAACTCCATCTAAAGAAGAAGAGGAAGAAGGTGAAGAAGAAGAAGAAGAAGAAGAAAAAGAAGAAGAAGAAGAAGAAGAAGAAGAAGAAGAAGAAGAA
>NW_012115655.1:634369-649345 GCF_000951035.1 Colobus angolensis palliatus
AGGAGGAGGAGGAGGAGGAGGAGGAAAGAAGAGAAGGAGGAGGAGAAGGAGAGGAGAAGAAGAAGGAGGAGGAGGAGGGGAGGAGGAGGAGAAGGGGGAGGAAGAGGAAGAAGATCAACAAGATCAGACCTTAGATGTGTTGCCTGAGACAAGAACTTTAACATGCCCACTAGACTTGCAGTTGTGACATTAATGAATTCAGTGAAATATGTTACAGAGGCAAGGTAGAAGCTCACATCAGGCCACAGTAGATTGAACAGTTTAGAAGCCAAATGTGAGGGTAAGAAAGAGACTTCAGATAAATCTCAGGAAACTGAGGTATGAAAGAGAAAAGAGAAGGTGACAGTTAAAGAGGAATACAGGAATACAGGAATACAGGTAGGTTCTTTCTTTTTTTTAATTTTACTTTAAGTTTTGGGATACATGCGCAGAATGTGCAGCTTTGTTACATAAGTACATATGTGCCATGGTGGTTTGCTGCACCCATCAACCCATCATCTAGGTTTTAAGCCCCACATGCATTAGGTATTTGTCCTAATGCTCTCCCTGCCCTTGACCCCTACCCCCCGACAGGCCCCAGTGTGTGATGTTCCCCTCACTGTGTCCATGTGTTCTCATTGTTCAACCCCTACCTGTGAGAACATGTGGTGTTTGGTTTTCTGTTCCTGTGTTAGTTTTTTGAGAAGGATGATTTCCAGCTTCATCCAGGTCCCTGCAAAGAACATGAACTCATTCTTTTTTATGGCTGCGTAGTATTCCATGGTGTAGATGTGCCACATTTTCTTTATCCAGTCTATCATTGATGGGCATTTGGGTTAGTTCCAAGTCTTTGCTCTTGTGAATAGTGCTGCAGTAAACATACTTGTGCACTTAGCTGTGTTGGTGTGTTGAGGAAAAAAATTGCAGACTGAGAGACAGAGACTCTCAAGTTCTTTCTGTCTGCCTGTCCCAATATTTCCAGTTTTATCTCACACTTCTCTCTAGCTCACTCCAAATGCTCCCAAACTGGAACTATGGAGTTGAAAGAAAACACTGGAAGGGGAGGAGCTAGACAAGAAACCAAGAATCCCTGCCTCATCATTATGCCTCCAGCCAGCGCCAAATATCTGAATTGCAACTGCTGGATGATTCAGCTGTTTCTCCCGGTGTGTTGTCACATGTTTACCCCACCCAGACTGAATGCTGTTTGGGATTCAGAGGGTGTGTAAGGGAATGTGCATGTGCCTTGGAAGAGAAAATGCTCCAAGTGTCTTAAACTCAAAATGATGAAGCTTAATCCCTCCCCCAACTCCCACAAAAACCTTCTCCATTCTTTTCTTTTTTTTTTTTTTTTAGATGAAATCTTGCTCTGTCGCCCAGGCTGGAGTGCAGTGGTGCTCGGCTCACTGCAACCTCCCCTCCTGGGTTCAAGCAATTCTCTGCCTCAGCCTCCCAAGTAGCTGGGATCACAGGTGTCTGCCATCACACCCGGCTACTTTGTTTTGTATTTTTAGTAGAGACGGGGTTTTATCATCTTGGCCAGGCTGGTCTTGAACTCCTGACCTCGTGATTCACCAGCCTCAGCCTCCCAAAGTGCTGGGATTACAGGCGTGAGCCACCGCGTCCGGCCAAAACTTCTCCATTCTAAACAAACATTTGTCTATATATTGAAGATTCTTAGTGCACTTTAAATAAATTTCTAACCTTTAGCTACAAAATTATTTAATGCTCATTAATATCATTCCCATTAGGGAAGGGGAAAAAAAATGAAAGAAAAACTAGTCTTTTCAAAGAAGTCAATATTCTTCTTTCTTGTTCTCATGGCACCTATGCTTCTCATAAAAGCATTGTAATCTTATAATCCTCTTCCACGTTGGGCCTTCTGGATCTCAGCCTGCTTAATTAGCTCTCAAATAATAGCTACCAACATGGCACCTGAAGCAGATCATCTGGCCGTATGACCTTCAGCAAGTCACTTTACTTCTCAGAGTATAAATTATTTACTCAACCTACTTCCAGCTCAGTTACACTGTGACCAAATCACATGTTAGATCTTTATCACCCGCTCTACTGCAGGTGAGGCATACTGCAAACCTACTGAAAAAAATCTTTTAGGATAGGTAGGAGAATTCCTGTTTCAGTTTCAAAGTCACAGCAGAAAGTTGAAACTTGCAGCCTTGAGGGAGCTTACAAGGTCATTCTAAATAATGGAAAGATCAAATAATGTTACTGCAAGCTGCTATTGTAATTCATTCTTCCATAAAGATTACCTCTGTCGTACTAGCAAGTTCAGCAAGACCTTGGGTTATCAGCCAAATAAATGCCACTTCAGTAAGTTATTGCTGCCTGGGGCCAGCTTTAACTTGCATCGTCAACTTTTCTCCTTTCTAAAGTTGTACTGTAAGTTTTACATTCATAAACCATATTCCCTCTTGGCTTTATTGCTCGCCCTCTTGACTTTTCCCCTCCTCCTGGTTACTCAAGAGAGCCCCATTGTGTGCACTAACACTCGAGAGCTTCACCCAGTGATGTCAAAGAGTCACATTCAAATATTTTTGGGGGATAGAACAAAATGCAAAGGCCCACTGAATACTTTCTTACTATGTGAAAATTGCTGCCTGCAACTTTGCACCACAGTTGTGGGAATTCTATTCAAAGGAGATGTGTTCAAAAGTATATAACTGTGGCTCCCATGTATGATCATGAAACAATAGAGGAAGAATAAGCTCTGTGACAGTTTTTCAGATTTACGGTTCTGTGCAATCTTACCAACTTTCCATTACTTGAACTGAATTCAGAATGGATTCAGAAAATGTGGTACTTGCCTAAATGACAATAAATGATAAATTTTGTTTCAACAGAAAAAAACTTTTTCCCCCACCCCTTTAAATTGATGGTTAAGTGTATAACAAAAGGAGAAGATAAAAAAAAAAAAAAACATATACATACTTGTCTGAAAAGGCCAAAAAATGCCACCCACATACACAGAATACCACACACAGTTGCTTTATGAAGAAAAGTCAGATGCCATATAGGGTAACTATTGAATGTTGATGACATTTTTTCAACTCCATACAAATTAATCCTGCTAAAGTGCATCCAGCTTGGTTTTGTCAGTTTCTCTCCATTTAATTGTCAAGTGTAGACTCAAGACATATCCTAGGAACCTTCTTCATAAGAACATTTGTCTCAGTGCTACTTAAACATGGCCTCTCACGTACATGCTCTGTGTCACTGGCCTTTGATAGTCAGGAAAGTGTTTTTGTTTGAAGAAAAATGAGTAGAATAAGCCTCTTCTAGGAAAAATCAATAGGTGTAAATAGGTAGTGGAAGTTGAGAGTACAAAGCCCAGAAACTTAAGATGCACTCTTTTTAAGGACATACTGTTCTCCTATGATATGAAAATGCCTGACATTGCCCTAATATGTTCCCCCATGCATCCTAAATTGTTCCAGAGCATCTTCCTCTAAGTTGCTGGAACTGACGACTTTAAAAGCATCACCCTAGTCCCTCATGTTAATAAACAGAAACCTGGTTAATCCCCACAAGGCAGATTATACTGATTTGAGGAAGGGAGGAAGGAATTCTTGTACTTATATCAAATAAGAGTATGCCTAGAATGTTTGGGGATTGATAACTCTGCAGAGTTCTCAGCAGAGAAATAAAACCACACTGTAAAGTTTTGTGTTCTCCACTTTGCCTCCTTTGCTTTAACTCATTCTCTCTTTCCGACTCCATGCTGAGCATTTATTTATTAATTCAACAAATGTGTATCGTGCACTAACCTGTGCCAGGTACTGTTCCAGGCACTGGAATGAAATAGATAAAAATTCCTGCTTGCATTCCCCACCACTCAGACTTATGTAACAAGTCAAAGTAGAGCTGTCTTTTCTCCCTCAGATCTTGCTGATCTGCACTTTCACTGGGGAAGAGGGTCAATTGTTTAAGAAAAACAGTGTTCTCGTTTATTAAACAAAGGTCTCCAACAATTATTCAGTCATTCACCCAACAGTTATTGATGAGCATCATGTAGATGCCAGGATCTGAGCTTCATACTGGGAACAGCAAGATAAAAAATACTCAGTCCTTGGCTTGACAGGAATTGCGTATATATATTTGTAATGTGTTTCATGTGAACAAATTGACTATTGATAGTTTTCAAATTAAATTTGAAGTTTCAAAGTCTGCTGATAGCTGGGTGTTAACTGCTTTTCCTTTTTCCCAGGCCAAGTATTTCTCATGATGCACTTAAGTATAGACTCTGGGGATAATGGCCATGTTTTGAAAATGTGTTATTGCCCAGCTTGAAAGGGGTAAGATAGACTTGGACGTGCATCTGAGTGTTTTCACTCCATTTTCTGTAGTCACAGCTCTTGCTATGTTTTCAATTAGCTACAGTAACTAAAATTAATATTGCATTACACTTTTTTGATCATGCTTTAATTTAAGCAACAATAATGATCAGTGCATAAAATAGCCCAAGTCCTTTGTTTAGGGCTTGGTGAATAGAACCATATGCCTGACCTCAACTCTTTAGGGAATGGATATTCAGACAGTATTTTCACGGCCCCTCAACTTTTTTTGTTGTTATTTTCCTGTTGCTTTTTTGGTCTATGTGACTTTGTTTACTCACTATATGTGGCGGTCAGGGTGGAGTTAGAGGGTTTTACTTTACTTCTGGAATTATGGCATTTGAGAATGTTGGCCATTTGTCATCTATTAGTCCTCTTTTCTGCCAAGTGTTTATTCCAGAAAATTTTGGTCGAGTTGTACACAGAAATTAATCCAATTAATCAATTTTTCTTTTCTTTTTTCAGGTTGATTGTGTGTGTGCGTTTGTGTGTGTGTGTGTGTATGAATTAGCAGATAAACAGATATACTTTAAAGTGTTGATATCTAGATATTCCACCTAGAGTAGGTGTTTGACAATCTATAATCGAAATGTCCCATGGAAGGTCCCTGTCATTCCTCACCAAGGGATTATACTATGGATTGGAGTCAGACATTCCTGAGAGCAAAACCTGGCTCTCCCACTTAACAGTGTATGGCTGGTCAAGTTATTTATTAACCTCACTGAACCTGTCTGCTCATCTACACAATGGAAACAATAAGTATTCCTGACCTTGCTGGCTGGATTGTAAAGATTAGAGATAACACATGTGTTGAACACAACATGGAACCTCTATGATAGGCATTCAATAACTGGCAGGTATCATAAACATTATTGATTTTATTTCTTCCCTTCCCTCCATTCTTTTCCTTGCTCACATCACCTGACCTCTCCCATTTCCCTTTTTTCCCTTCCTCTTGCTTTCTCATTATCCTGTTCTCTACTCTGTCCTGCCAGTGTCTCAGCTCTGTGAGTGCTGTCCATAGGTATTGCTCACCCACCAACAAAGCTCGGAGAGAAAGGTATTATGGAATCTATTCTATATCACCAGCCAAAGGAGAAACAACCAGAGAGAAAGCTATCCAGGAAAGATTGTCTTGTGTAGACAACGCCCAGTATATTCAATCAATGCAGCATAGCTGAAATTATCCTGTTGCCTAACAATGCAGATTTTTTTCCTATGGGTAATATCAATCCTCAGAAATTTAGCATTTATTTATTCATTATTTATCCATTATAAAATCTCTCAAAGATATATGATGGTCTGGATTCTCTACTAAAGTTAAAGCTGTGAAAGGTGTGTTTCTTATTTATTTTTGAATCAACTCACTGTACTGATAGTTGCTGAATAAATCGCAAGTGAATGATGACCCAAAGCTTCCAGGTTTGAAGACACTAAAGAGAAAAAAGTGAAATTTTTATTCATGAATGTAGGTCATACATATTACAGCTTCCTTTTCAATAAAATGAATCAGCAACCTCTACATGTTGGGCTCTGAATTGGATGCCAAAATACAAAGATGAAAAGACACACATGGTCTCTGCTATTCATTCAATCATTCATTCATTCAGTAAATGTTTTCAAATGCCTACTTTGTGCCAGAACTGAACTAGAGGCTGCAGATACAACAGCCCTAACCGAGATTGACTTGTACCCTAATCTCATGAACTTTATTTCCTAGTATGAAAACTGTAAAGTAGAACAAATGAACCAAAAGAAAAGAAATAAAAGGATTACAAATTATGAGGAGAGCCATAAATGAGGCAACAATGGGCTAAAATGGACAGGATATCTACTATAGATAGCTTAGTAGGAGAAGGGATGAATAATCTGATCATTATAATTCAATATTTGCTTCTCTGCCTGAACCTACTGGTTCATCATTCCCTCCTTCACCCTCAAAAAGTTTTGCAGAAGCAATAAAATATTGTAAGCTCAGTAAAGAAGCAAACAGTATGATGTGACCATGACTGAATGAGCAAACAGATCTCTGTGGCTGTCAATACTAACCCAGAAATACAAGAGAGCAAGTAATACATTTAGAATAAAGGCCAAAGGGACCACAAAAACGGGGACAGTAACAGGGATGAGATTGGTGGGAAGCCATCTTCTAGCCCAGGCCTGTGCCAAGTGGTAGCAGCCCTTATCAGATATTGTCATCGAAAGCGTCACTGTGGCACCAAGACCTTGGACCTGCATGTGTGATTTCTTTCTTTTTTTTAGACAGTCTTGCTCTGTCACTCAGGCTGAAGTACAGTGGCATAATCTCGGGTGGCTGAAACCTCTGCATCCGTGGTTCAAGCGATTCTCATGCCTCAGCATCCAGAGTAGTTGGGACTACAGGTGCACACCACCACTCTCAGTTAATTTTTGTGTTTTCAGTAGAGGTGGGGTTTTGCTATGTTGGCCAGGCTGGGCTCGAACTCCTGGCCTCAAGTGATCTGCTCACCTCGGCTTCCCAAAGTGCTGGGATTATGGGCATGAGCCACCGCACCAGGCTGATGTGTGATTTCTTTTTTTTTTTTTTTTTTTTTTTTTTTTTTTTTTGAGACGGAGTCTCGCTCTGTTGCCCAGGCTGGAGTGCAGTGGTGCGATCTCCCCTCACTGCAAGCTCCGCCCCCCAGGATCATGCCATTCTCCTGCCTCAGCCTCCCAAGTAGCTGGGACTACAGGAGACTGCCACCACGCCAGGCCAAATTCTTTCTTCTTTTTTTTTTTTTTCGTATTTTTAGTAGAGACTGGGTTTCACCATGTTAGCCAGGATGGTCTCAATTTCCTGACCTCGTGATCTGCCCGCCTCGGCTTCCCAAAGTGCTGGGATTACAGGCCTGAGCCACTGTGCCCAACCAATTTCTTAATAGCATCTCAGTGACCCTGGGGGTGCCTATCGCCTGATCTCTGAGACTGTCACTTGTCCTGCCTCCGAAGGAGCCCTATTTTGGCATTAGAGGGCCTAGATTCACAGTCCAGATCTGACACTCAAGAGCAGTGAGATCTTGGGCAAGTTGCTTTCCATCTCCAAGTCTGTTTTCTCTTGTGTGCAATGGATCTATTTGCCAGATCAGAAATACAGAAAACAAAATCCATGCTAACTAATTAAAATAAGAAGAAATGTATTACTGAGTTGCTTTCCAAAGCATTGGAAGGGTTGGATAAATAGGCCTCTGCTGTGTTCTGACACAACCACTTACCTCTGGCATCTTCCTTACTAGCAAGATAGATGCCTCATGCCAAATCTCTCTCCCTATATTCAACTCTATTACTAACCCAAGTCTTGTGAGAGTACAAGTGGTAAAATTGGAATTGCATCCAACCTCACAGCTGCAAGGGCATGTGGAAAATGTCATTGCTACTTGTACAGCCTCTGCAGATGAAGAAGGCACGCCAGAAGGGGTGGGAAAAAGCAGAGCAAGCCTATCCATACAGTCTGTCATAAGGGACAACAATGTATCCATTACAGGGTTATTAAAGAATTGGTATTTATGAATATGTTTCCATTTAGTAAACACTGACTTGACCTGATGACATTGGCCAGCACTCCTTGTTCCCTGACACCAGGTGCCAAAGGTATTGAATCCAGCCTGGGAGCCCAGCTCTGAAACCCCACACATCTGCCAGTGCCCTGAGGCTAGACCTTGCTTCCTGTCTGATGGACTCTGCTGGCTTACAACCTGGACCCCACCCAGAAAGACAGAGATTCCTGCCCCCAACCAACTTTATGTCCACGAGGTAGAGTGACGAGTGCTCAAAAATCAGAAACCCAGAGAAGGAGTGAAAACAAAGAAGGTGGGTCACTAATTCTGCCAGTGTTAGGTGAGACATCACATTTCATCATCCTTGATAATACGTAGTGCAGTTGGTAGAATAGAATATTACTTATCAAGAAAGACCTCGGCCGGGCGCCGGGGCTCACGTCTGTAATCCCAGCACTTTGGGAGGCCGAGGCGGGTGGATTATGAGCTCAGGAGATCAAGACCATCCGGGCTAACACGGTGAAACTCCGTCTCTAATAAAAATATAAAAAATTAGCCGGGCATGGTGGCGGGTGTCGGTAGTCCCGGATACTCGGGAGGCTGAGGCACGAGAATCGCAGGAACCTGGGAAGCGGAGTTTGCAATGAGTCGAGATCGAGCCACTGCACTCCAGCCTGGGCGACAGAGCGAGACTCTTCTCAAAAAAAAAGAGAAAGACCTCAAAAAGTTTCAGTGCTTCAGCAAAAGAAATAATCAGCAAACAGAAAACCCACAGACCAGGAGAAAATACTCAAAAACTATGTGTCCAACAAAGGACTCCTACGCAGAATCTACAAGGAATTCAAACAAATCAGCAACAACAGCAACAACAACAACAACAACAACAACAAAACAAATGATCTCATCAAAAAGTGGGCAAAGGACACGAATAGACAATTCTCAAAAGAAGAGATACAAACAGCCAACATACGAAAAAATACTCAAAATCACTAATTATTAAGGAAAGGCAAATCAAAACCACAATGAGAAGCCACTTTACTTCTGCAAGAATGGGCCATAATTAAAAAGTGAAAAACAATGGCTGTTGGCACAGATGTGGTGGAAAGGGAACACCTTTACATGACTGGGGATTGGAATGTAAACAGTACAAGCACCATGGAAGTCAGTATGAAAATTCCTTAAAGAACTAAAAGTAGAACTACCGTTCTATCCAACAATCCCACTACTGGGTATCTATCCAGAGGAAAATAAGTCATTATACGAAAAAGACACATGCACATGCATGTTTACAGCAGCCCAGTTCACAATATCAAAGATTTGGAACCAACCTAAGTGCCTATCAGCCAACAAGTGGATAAAGAAAATCTGGTATATCTAAACCATAGAATACTACCCAGCCATAAAAAGGCATGAAATAATGTCTTTTGCAGCAGCTAGATGGAACTGGAAGCCATTATCCTAAGTGAAGTAACTCAGGAATGGAAAACCAAATAGCATTATGTTCTGATTTATACATGGGCACTAAGCTATGAGGGCGCAACGGCATAAGAATGATATAATGGATTTTGGGGACTCAGGAGTAAGGGTGGGAGGGGCTGAGGGATAAAAGACTCCACATTGGGCACAGTGAACACTGCTCGGGTAATGGGTGCACCAAAATCTCAGAAATCACCACTAAAGAACTTATCCATGTAACCAAAAACCACCTGTGCCCCCAAAAACTATTAAAACAGAAATTAATTTTTTAAAAGTTTCAGTGGTAAGAGCTACTTGTATGACATATAAACTGTTACATGAGAATCTAGACCCCACATACTAAGCTTGATCAAAAAGAAGGATCTCTCTGCACTCTTAATCATTTTTTAAATCAGAATTTTAAAATGTAGTTTTTCTTATTATGAAAATAGTACATGCTTATTAAAGAACTTTTTGAAAATACGGAAAAGCAGAAAGAAAATAACAACTACTTTTTATCTCATTATCCAGCATTAATGACTGTTAACCTTTTGGAAATATTTCCTTCTGAGCAAATATGAACCAAAAGAAGCTGATGAACCTATATTAATATCATGTAAAATAGACTTTAAGGTCTAATAGTGCTAAAAAGCACTATTAGAAATAAGAATGGTCAATACATAGTAATAAAAGCTTCAATTCACAAGGAACATATAACAATTTTAAACTCTTAGGTATGTGTTATGGCTTCAAAATGTATAAATATAAAATTGAGATATCAGTTAAGGGAAGGTTATATGTTCATACACTTTAACACACTTCTCTCAGTAATTGATGGATCAAACAATCCAAAAACAGCAAGGATATAGATTTGAACAACACAAAATAACAAGCCTGATCCAAAGGACTTATTTTTAGAACACTGCATCAAACTACTTGTCAAACACACAAGGGCTATTTACCAAAATTAGCCATGCATTAGGCTATAAAGCAAGTCTAATACATTACAAAGACTCTCTACACACCACATCCTCAGCCTACAATGTAATAAAGATAACTTTTCAAAAACAAGAAAACAATCTATTTCATTGGAAATTTTTAAATACATTTTAAATAACTCATGACAAAATAAGAAATCATAATGGAAATTATATTATTGTATAATTTTTAAATAAATTATGTATGAAAAATGAACATTAAAACTTGAGGGATGCAGCTAAGGTATTTCTTGGAAGAAAATGTATGTCTTACATGCCTACAGAAAAAAAAAAGGAAGGCTCAAAATTCAATAAGTTAAACATGTATGTTATGAAATTAGAAAATAATTAGGTTTAAACAAAGCCAGAATGTAGAATGTAGTCACTGAAAAGACTAATAAAATTGAGAAGTTTTAAATAATGTTAATGAAGAGGAAAAAGAGAGAAGAAATAAATAAACAATACTAAAAATTATGAGGCCATAACTACAGATGTTATGTAAGTTAAAAATGATAAATTAATAGTGTGATAACTATGCCAATACATTCAAAAACTTAGGTAAAATAGATACATTCCTACAAATACATAACAAAAGTGAATGAAGAATTTTTTAAAATAAAGAAAAAAGGTAAAAAACCTGAATAGGTTCATAACATTATGGTTCAGCCCAAAAATGCAAGGTTGGTTTAATGTTAAGAAATGTTATATTTCAGACAATGCAAGCATCACAATAAATAAAAGAGGACAAATAATCTCCATAAGTGAAAAATATCATTTGAAGAGAGGTAGCAAAAAAACACAGGAAATAAACGCAACAGTTATTTATGATTAAAAAAAAAAAAACCTTTCAGCAAACTAGAAATAAAAGGATCTTTCTTATCTGGTTATCTGGTTATTAGGTTATCTGCTTAACCTAATAGCAGATAATCATAAACACCTACTACGAATGTCATACTTAATGGTGAAATGTTGGAAATATTCCTTGGAAATAGATTCCCATCATTATTATAGCATTTATTTATGAATTACAATGACCTCTTTACATGTTTGTCTCACCTCTCCCAGTTCCCTCTACCCTGTCCCCAATGCTTAGTACAGTTCTTGGCACAGTGCAGACATGCCATTCATGTTTGGTTATTGGATGGATGAATGAGTAAAGTAGAGTTCTTTAGTGACAATACACAGGTTAAATAAATGTCACCCAGTAAATTCTAATTCTCCAGTTGTATCAATTTAGCATTCAAGGGCTCTTTACATGATATTTGAGAACTGCAACTGTATTTCCTTGTGACACTTAAGAAATTCCAGACTATTGGGTAAACATATTCCCAAGTTGTTTTCATTTACTTAGCCTTTCCGAAAATCAGTTCTCTCGCTGTAAATGGGAATATAATAATATGCTTGACTCAGAGTTGTTGTGAGAGTTAAATGAATGCTCATGAAGCAGTTAGCACAGTTCTTGTAATCTAACACGTATGCAACTAATATTGGTTATTGTTGTGTGGTTGCAATTATTAGTGGCAGTTGTGATTATTAGTAGCATTAGGCTATTTCAGATTTCCATGGCATCTAGTATAGTGCTTGCACATAAAAGCAACTTCTCAAAAACTGCTTGCTAAATGAATGATGAATCTGCAATGCTGAGATTTACTAACGGCTTTCATAACAACCTGCATTGCCTCATTCATTCATTCATTTAACAAAAATAAATTTCATACCTGCTGTCAGATACTGTAGTAAATATTGGGGATACAGAGATGATTAATGATTAAGACATGATTCCAGCCTCTGAGGACTTCATAGAGTATCTAAGAACTAGATAGCATGAATTTATTTTAATTTGAAAAATCTACATTGGCAGGTCTCTACTTTTATGCTTATCTCTCATAAACAAGATACTTTGATCCTTATCAAGACAGAATCAGCATGGAGAAAAACCAAGCTATGTCAGAGCAGAGTCCCTCTCAAAATAATTTGAGCCGAGTACTAGAGAGACTTCGTCTGGTTGAAGTAGTTGATCTTAAAAAACAGACAGAGAATCAAGGACATGGTATCCAGAGGGAGTCACAAACTGAGGCATGGCTCAGAAGTTATTAGCAAGTGACAGTTCCATCTAGAGGCTGCGCTGTGGCCATTAGGGACGTAGGGTACCAATTGGAAGTCACCATTAGAATACACATTTCATGCATTAATGTCCCCCCAGTACATGGGAAAATGAATTTGAGAGAAGAGACAATGTAAGGGAAGTGATAAGGAGTAAGGTCCTTTATTAGGAAAGAGAGATGTCAGAAATGGCAGGGGTGGTCCAACCCCAAAAGCCCAGAAAAAGCTTTCACATCCTACTATGTTACCAGACAGACTAAAATAATTGGCATAATCAAGACATATTGTTTAATATTGGCTAAGATTAAAAATTTAATGCTTACAGAATATATTACATTTTGTCATATTTTCTGTTGCTCAGCTCCTTTTGAGAGTCCTTGTAACATTTGAAACCTTTCTGCCTTATGAATCTCGGCTTCTCAAAGTAGAGGCTAGAAAACAAGTCTCCCCGACTCCGTAGCTCCTAAGGTGTAAGCATGAGACCTAGGATCTGCCAATCAAATGCAACCATGTGAGACATATCCAAAAGTAAACAATACAAAGAAAATTTGTGAAAATCACCTTCCAGAGAACATGTGACAAACACATACATGTCTTAGAGGGCGGCAGGGGCAAAGCTCCTGGTGCCTATTCCCTTACGTTATCAGTGATAGCTGCCCAGTGTTTGTCAAGCCATGGAGCTGTGACATGAAATGTCATGAGCACTGTTTTTGCCAGTAAAGGTCATTGTAGCATAGTTGGTCATTTTTACTGGTTGTGTAGAACTTAAGCCAGAATTTCCACCCCACTAGAATATGGGGGTCCTTTACCAGCCTTACTGGATTCTTGCAAGCAACAATCTTGACACATACACTGGGTTAGACTGACAACTGAAAAAGGATCAGCTCTGGGAGGAACAGACATGGGCACCCAGGGACTGACATGGACACCTAGGATCACCTCCTGGGTCACTAAGTGCCATCTCTCACTGGTGATAAGGGATACAGGGAATGTGTTTGTTCTATCAATTGTGCCTTGATCACCAAATCCTGTTTCTGCAAAATACGGCTTAACTCAGGGGGTCTCTATATTGTATACTGTTTTCTCCTCTCCAGGAGACTCAGGAGTCAGGGTTAGCCTGTGGTCTGCTGGTCAAAGACCCAGGAAAGAAGAAGAAAATGAGAACCTGGGGAAGTGAGGCCAATTAAGCCTCCACCTACCTTTCAGAGCTACCCTAACTTCTCCCCATATGAATTCTGTGTTAATACTTGGAGAGTTCTTCCTGCAAACAGGTATTTCCAAGAAAAACTGACAACACTTAGAAAAGGGGGAAGAGGAAGCAGAATTTTCTCACTTACTACAAGAGAACTGCCCTGACTGCTTTTAGAGAATGAATGCCTTGCTTTCTGCTTATTCCTGTGGTTGCTTGTTATGAACTTTCTTTTTTTTTTTTTTTCCAGTACCAAGATTATTTATTTACATGATGTCATGACTATACAAAGGAAAGGTTTGCAAAGTAGCTCAGAACAGAGTCCATAAGTGTGGATCTGTGAGGTTTTATATTTTTTCCTTGAGAAATGTGTTAAAGGTAACATAAAGGTAACAAATTATGTCAACTAGTCAACAAATATTTAATGGGTATCTACAAGGGAGAGTCACTATGCTAGGCCATGTTTGGTACACAAAGCATTAGAAAACTCTTCTGTCTTTAAGAAAGATGAAATGTATAATATCTGGAGAAAAAAAGAGTTACATAGAAAAAAATAACACATAAACAAGACAATAAATACTTAAGAAGCAAAATAATGCTGGCATTCAAAAGATGCAGAAATCACCATAGATTGACAGTTGTGGAGGGCATAAGAGAAAGGTGGAGATTGGAGCTGGCCCTTGGCACATGGGTGGCATTTTTAACAGACAGAAGGGAAGAAACTTTTCAGGAAAAGGAAACAAAATGAACCAGTATAAGGAGAATCTGTTAGCAAAGTTTATTTCAATGCATCTAAAATATTTCAATTGTGACAAAAAATGAATTACTAAAAATGACATGTACTCAGCATGGTCAAACGAATATGAGTCCCTAAGGTAAAGTTCAACAAACCTGAAAACAGCCACACCAATACACTGATGTGCTACTGCTTGACCTAAGATAACACTCAAGTAACTTGTGTCATCTCATCCAGGACCTTCTTTCTTTTAATACTTCCCTACCACTGGTGGAGGCACTCTGCAAATGGCCTGTACAATTATCCAAGTGTGCTATATGACTGCTGTGGGCCTTATGCTCACATAATGTCCAAGTTCAGGAATTATACACAGGGCTTATTGGACTGAAGGCTGCATGTGAGTGAACATGACGCCTAAGAATTAGCTGGAAAATTTCATAAGCAATGTGTTGGCGGCCATCTTGCTAAATTTCATTTCAGTGTATTGTCATGTAAGGTTCTCATACTTCATGAAAATTATAAAATTTCTTTTAATTCTCAGGGCTTAGTGAGTATATAGATTTTTTTTAATTTTATTTTTTTTATTATACTTTAAGTTCTAGGGTACATGTGCATAACGTGCAGGTTTGTTACATATGTATACTTGTGCCATATTAGTGTGCTGCACCCATCA
>NW_012115655.1:655475-712758 GCF_000951035.1 Colobus angolensis palliatus
TAGGAAAAGGGATTCCCTTCCCCCTTGCGCTTCCCAGGTGAGGCGATGCCGTGCCCTGCTTCAGCTCTCGCTGGTCAGGCTGCAGCAGCTGACCAGCACCGATTGTCCGGCACTCCCCAGTGAGATGACCCCAGTCCTCAGTTGAAAGTGCAGAAATCACCAGTCTTCTGTGGTGCTTGCGCCGGGAGTTGGAGACTGGAGCTGTTCCTATTCGGCCATCTTGCTCCGCCCCTCTATGAACTTTCAAGGTACATTTGATATGAGAAATATTTCAATTTCATTTCTTCACCAGCATTAAAAAGCTTGATATCAAAAGTCTAACTGCTTATACTTCTGTGATAGAAAAGCTGAAGGCTTCCCTTCTTGTAGTAATCCATGAGCTTAACACAGGGGTATAGAGATGAAGAAGGCCTAGGTTCTACCTTTAAGGAGCTGGATTGAGCAGAAGACACATAAAGGTACCTTAATGAAATAAGGTGTAATATATACATAAACAAAGTATTATGAAAGCTACGCTTGGCTTCTCCACAAGTGGGGAGGGGAAAGCTTTTGAAGGCTTTATAGAAAGAAGTGACATTTTGGCATTTATGCATGAATAGAATTTTGGTGAGAAAATGAAGATGTCCCAGGAAGAGGAAGCAACATAAACATAGACATGGAAGTACAAACTTTTAAGTAGTTTTCAAGAATCATTGAATACTTTCTGGATTCAAGCATAGTTTGTGTTTGTAATAAAGGAATGGAGTGGTGGGAAGGACAGACTGCTTGAGAGAGGTAGAAAGAAGCCAGATATTACCGGTGTTGATTGAAAGATTATGGCACAGAATCACTAAAACTTTGAAATAGAATAAAGGAAAAAAAAAAAAAAGAAAAACCACACTCAGAACCTTCAACCCAATATCCCATACACTAAACTCTTCAAAAATCTCTGACAAACTCCCTTTTGTTGCATGTATTTTTGTAAACTTTTATTTTAGGCCTCAGGATACATGTGAAGGTTTGTTGCAGAGATAAACATATGTCATTGGGGTTTGTTGTACAGATTGTTTCATCACCCAGGTATTAAGTTCAGTACCCAATAGTTATCTTTTCTGCTCCTCTCCCTCCTTGCACCGTCCCCCGCCAAGTAGACCCCAGTGTCTGTTGTTTCCTTCTTAGTATCCATAAGTTTTTATCATTTAGCTCCCACTTATAAGTGAGGACATGTGGTATTTGGTTTTCTGCTCCCGCATTAGTTTGCTAAGGATAATAGCCTTCAGCTCCATCCATGTTTCTGCAAAAAATGTGATCTCACTCTTTTTAATGGCTGCATAGTATTCCGTGGTGTACATATACCACATTTTCTTTATCCAATCTGTCATTGATGGGCATTTAGGTTGATTCCATGACTTTGTTATTGTGAGTAGTGCTGCAGTGAACATTCATGTGCATGTTTCTTTATGATCGAATGACTTATATTCCTCTGGGTATATACCCAGTAATGGGATTGCTGGGTCAAATGGTAGTTCTGATTTTAGTTCTCTGAGAAATCGTCATACTGCTTTCCACAATGGCTGAACTAATTTACACTCCCACCAACAGTATATAATTGTTCCCCTTTCTCTGCAACCTCACCAGCATCCATATTTTTTGATTGTTTAGTAAAAACCATTCTAACTGGTGTGAGATGGTATCTCATTGTGGTTTTGATTTGCATTTCTCTAATGATCAGTGATATTGAGGCTTTTTTTCATATGCTTATTGGCTGCATGTATGTCTTCTTTTGAGAAATGTCTGTTCATGTCCTTTGCCCACTTTTTAATGGGGTTGTTTGCTTTTCTTTTGTAGATCTGTTTAAGTTCCTCATAGATGCTGGATACTAGACCTTTGTCAGATGCACAGTTTGCAAATATTTTCTCCCATTCTGTAGGTTGTCAGTTTACTCTGTTGATAGTTTCTTTTGCTGTGCAGAAGCTCTGAAGTTTAATTAGATCCCACTTGTCAATTTTTGCTTTTGTTACGATTGCTTTTGGTGTCTTTGTCATAAAATGTGTGCTCGTTCCTATGTCTGACAAAACTCCTGCTTTGCTTGGTAAAACTTGAGGGTTTTTTTTTAAATGGGAGGTTCTTTGATAAGATTTTTGAAGGTATTTTAATTCAGTAAAAGTTAGCATCATGATGATGGCAAGGAAAGCCCAGAATAGATTGAACTACTGCTGGACTGTGAAGAGAAAGAGGTCCTAAAAGGGAAATATTCAAACTTGAAACTCTGGACCCTGAAATGGCTAAATGTTCAGCTACTCCAATTTCCTCTTGACTGGTTCACACACTTCTAGTTCCTTCCCTACCTCACCTAAGCCCTCTTTGCCTCCCAGAAAGTGGGAAATGTCCCTCTTAAAGAGATCAAATGAAACAAGAAGAGAAACTATATATTTTGTCTGAATCCCCGATCAGCTCAGAAAGAAGGCAGAGTTGACCTAACTTAGCACCATAAACCTCACCTTTCAGCTGGTACCTTTGTGTACCCTTTCCTGATGCCAGCAACTCAGCCTATGTCTCCCACTCAGCTCTCCCAGGCTTCTTAGAACTCAGATTCCCAAAACAAAGGACAATTGAGGCCCAGTTAGTGCTCAGGTTTACTGAGAATTAAGCCATAGGCAGATACCATCAAAACACATCTCACTTGTGACCTTTCACAGCCAACGAATTGGAAGGATTTTCCTTTGCTGGGGATTGAATTTAAAACGACTTCCCAGGAGTGAAAGGTCAGCCCATGGAACCATGATATCCAGTTAAACACAGCTAAATAGAACGTTTTAGCATGACAATAAATGGAGTTATATTTAGCTGATTCGGGAAACTATCTGGCTGAGGGAAAAGCAGTACAGAGATTCTTCATCTACCACCCCTCCTCCCCTGGCTGGGAAAAGTAATGGAGTAGTACAAAGGTGAAGAATTTTACCAAATCTGTCTGGAGAGACCGTTTTTGCTTTCCCAATATCTACCATGTTCTGAGTAGGACATGTTGGTTGAATGGCATAAAGGCTATATTGTTTTCTTGATGCACACATGAAATTCTTATTAGCATGACTAGAGCAAGATGGGTTCCAAAGGGAGAACATATCCTCAAATAACTCTCTAGGCAGCTTTGATTTCTAGATACGTATGAGGTGAAAGCACATTAGCCAAACTGGCTTTGATAACAAATGCATTCTTCTTTAACAAGGAAAGACTAAAGGGAAAAAATACTTGGCACCCCACTCCCTTAACTTGAAATGCCCCATGCCATTTTGAAATAGCCTCATATTTTGCTGTTGTTAACTAACAGATGGTTTTGTTAGCCGGTGACTGTTTCTCTAAATAACTCCTGACAATAAAAGGCTGTGACACATGAGAGCAAAATGGGGACCGTAAGTGGTAGCCTTTTACCTCCAGAATCTTACCTTGTCGTTCATTCTGAAACTTGATGTGTGTAATTGCAGCCACTGGGAAGGTGTGGAGTGCTACAGCATCACAGATCTGCCAATAGTTAGAAGAGATTAAAGGTGTATGTTGTTTTTTTAGAAGGAAAAAATATATTTAATTGAAACCGATTTAGAAATCAGGATCCCTGTGAGTTTAGAGTGAGAATGTTTTCAATGAAACACTGTTTCATCTTGGCTATGAAAGACTCATACCGTTTCTCTCCCAGACTACGTGTGCTATTTGATAGGGAATCCACTGTTTATGCTTGTCCTGCAAGACCCTCTTTACTACACAATGAATTGGTACTTTCGGTAAATATAATCCCATAGTGATTTAGCAAAACCCATCAGTCTCAGCCTTAGCCTTGTGGATTCCATCTAACATTCAGTTTCACTTGTAGTGGCTGATCTCTTTGTTAACAAAGTCTTTTTCATACAAAGCTGCCATCTTCCATTTTATCTTTATCTTTATCTTTTTTTTTTTTTTTATCAAATCTCACCTAATCTGGCTGTCTGTACCTTTATTACTAATTTTTTATTCTGCCTTTGGATAGTCCAAATTAAGCATGACCCAACCTGTTTGGACATAACAAGGCCACTTCTAAATCTCTAGCTAAGGAAAATGTATAATCAAAGAACTTAACTAAACTCGTAGAACTGATACTCAGGCTTCAAGCCTTTGGCTCCTAAATGTCTATACTGGCCTAGCCACTTTGAGTCAACTCTCAACGTCGGAAGACCTTGATACCACATAAACGAGACTACAGTCTATATACAATTCAACAAACATGTCCTACTTAGAACTTGGTAAGTGTTGGGAAAGTAACCATCTTACTTCTCCAATTTTATTTTGTTTTTTTCTTGTCTATTGCTGACCTCCCATTGATCTCTTAATACCTTCACCCAGCCTCTAAGGCATGAAGCACTATTCTGTTATGCCTAGAGTCCAAAGACAGCTGCATTTCCCATTTAATAATTTAATCTCTCATCCTTGGTTCAAAGAGTTCCAGTGACAACTTTAGCCTGGCACTAAAACAAACTGTGCCAATCTGTACTCTTCACCAGTTCTGTGGCAACCCATTATCAGCCAATTTCGCTCTGCTCTGTACCCTCTAGGACCCAAGTCATCCCCAAAAGCCCATGGCTCCAAGAGGTCTGGTTATGCAGAGACAACATGAGGTATTTCCTTTTAGGTACAGCTAGAATATTGTTGCAGCAATCCCGTCACTGTGGTGGTAGCAGTAGGAAGAAATAAAAAATGTCATATTCAAATGTTATGGTGACAAAACCAGCTGACTGATTGACTGAAGAACATAAAAAAGAGTGAGAAATCAAAAGTGACATTCAGATTTCTAGCTTGGAGAAGGTATTGAATGTTGGATGTGGAAAAAAGAATAAGCGGATAAAAAGTTCGGGATTTGAAAACGATTGAAACAAGGGCTAAGTAGGCATATGTCTTGGTTTTATCCCATTATTTATCAAGGCTCTTATTTGTTTTGCCAAGTAGGCTTCTCTCTTGAGAAGAGGTTATGGTCACTCATCTACAGAAATAACAAAGTGCCTATTTAAATCGTGTTCAGTATAACGCGTGTTTGAGTGAATCTTCTCCAGGCCCTTAAGAAGACCAGCCATGGTTAAGTGGTGGAAAGAGTTCTAGATCGAGTAAGAAAACTCGTGGCTTAGAATGTAAACCACTACTTACAAGCTGTGAGATCAAAGGCATCAAGTAAATAGAGGGTTCAAGAAAATGATATTTCCCAATTTCAATATTTTATGACTATAATGAATATTTTATGACTCCACTTAGACAAGAAGACTAAGTGGAGTTTTTTAGTGTGCATCTAGTTCTTAGGACTAGAATTCCCAGCCTTTGTTTATTTTGTCTTCTCTCTCCCATCTAACTCATAAATAATGAAAAGGAAAATATTTGGGAAACAGTAGTGGGTCAGAAATTGCAGGCCAGTTGGGCACAGTAGCCCACACCTGTAATCCTAGCATTCTGGGAAGCCGCGGTGGGAGGATCGCTTGAGCTCAGGAATTCAAGACAAGCCTTGGCAACGTGGTGAGATTCTCTACAAAAAAAATGCAAAAATTACCCAGGTGTGGTGGCACACACCTGTGGTCCCAGCTACTTGGGAGACTGAGGTGGAAGGATCACTTGTGCCTGGAAGGTCGAGTCTGCAGTGAGCCGTGATTGTACCAGTGCACTCCTAAAAAGTTGCAGGCAACAGAAACGCTTTAAAAACTGAGTTCCTATAAAAATTGGATTCACTTACAGTACTGGCTCTCAGCAAGTATGCACCCACTAAAGAAGCATAGACATACTGTAATATCTCTGTACAAATATGCAGGACCAGGGCATACTTCATTTGAATAAATATCAAAACGTAGGGCATGGGAATTTTTGATAAAACTTTTATCAAATCACAGAACTTCAAATCCCAGTTCCCTTGTCCGTAAGTGTTACCACATCAATATCGACCCAGATTTTGGTTAACATAAAACACACTTTTTACAAAGCACCTACTACAGTGTCTGGCACTATACTCAATAAATGGTAGCTACTATTATAGCTATGTTTTGGAATCACTTACTATAATCTGAAGATTAAGTCAGGCAATTTAAAAACCAAAAACTAGCCAGGTGCAGCGGCTCATGCCTGTAATCTCAGCTCTTTGGGAGGCCGAGGCAGGCAGATCATTGAGGTCAGGAGTTCAAGACCAGCCTGGCCAACATGGTAAAACCCCATCTCTACTAAAACTACAAAAATTAGCAGGATGTGGTGGCACACACCTGTAATCCCAGCTACTCAAGAAACTGAGGCATGAGAATAGCTTGAACCCAGGAGGTAGAGGTTGCAGTGAGCCGAGATCACACCACTGCAGTCCAGCCTGGGCAACATAGTGAAACTCTGTAAAAAAAAAAAAAAATCCTGAACCAACAATGGAGTGTTGAAGAATGCAAAAGGTACCCAACCTAGACAGTGATCTCATGGAGTCACTACGATTATTTATTGTTTACCTAGCACTTTAGCCCAGCAAAATTCAAGGTCAGTTATTATTGTCTACAGAACATAGGAAATAAAAATAGCACTTCACAAATGGGAAAAGCACAGCACCCTTGCTGGTAGGAGTCATATGTTCAACTCAAAGAAGTTCAAACACTTGATGGCCTAAAACCATTGTCAATAACCATCCCAAGACATCAAAGAAAACAACCCAAAAGTACCTCTGGCCTTTTCCCCCCCATGAAAACAGAGGCTGAGTAATTATGTTATATATACAGGATACGCAACCTCAGATAACCTTAGTGCCAGGGTGGTGAAGTTACGCAGGCCTTTCCCTCAAAGACGGCTTTATGCTTTCTCTTTGTGAAAATGACAAAATATAAGCAATCTATCATTTTCATAAAAAAATAAATAATTCCAAGAAAACACATAGAAAAGTACATAAAACACATAGAAACACAAAGTAAGCTTCAAAAAAAAAAGACAACATGTTTTGTGAATAAAAATAACTCACATTTTTCCCACACACCTTGTCGTTGACTGAAATCTTCTTTCAATGAACTGATGATGGCATCATGCAAATGATTTTCAAAATCACTTGCCATGGTTACAGTATAAGCTATGGACACCCACATACCCACCACTAAAATGAGTGTCTCCGTTAGGGATTCTTTGGTGGGAGGTGACAGAAATGGACCCCAGTTAACTTAAGCAAAGTAATAATGATCATAATAATCATTAACAATAAAAAAATTATGAAATCTAAAGAAAAAGTGAACATTCAGGCTTTGGGAAGAATAGGATCAGAGATGCTCCAGGAAATTAGGAAATAGGTATTAAAAGACTATCTCTTTTAGTCTTTAGGGGACAACCATTCGAAAAACTCATGTCAGTGCTTTGTGTCAATGTCCAATCGGTGAATATTTGAAATTCTGAGAAGGTAGGATAGTCTCACTTCAGACATGTGTCTGAGGAGACTGAGGATAGTGTACATGACCACCTCATCAGAAAAGCAAGGAAGGAGGGAAGAGAAGTCCCAGAATGAAAAATTGAAGTACTATTAACAAAGAAAGGAGAAAGGGCTGCTGGGCAGACCAATATTACAGATTCAATCACAGCTAATCTCAGAAAATACTGGTACTGGACAGAAACAATCCGTGGTTTACAAAACCTATTTGTGCAGTTTTATTTTTAATGTGAATGCAGCATGAAAACATATAATTAAAATTTTTAATTGAGAAAAAATGTGATATAGGCTCAGACTCTTAAAGTTTTTCCCAGCCCTGCCACTAAAATCATTCCACCTGCAGCAACAGCAGTACTTGCATGCACAATGTGCCATCAGGAGCACTCATAAAGCATGGATTATGTTTTCAAATCACACTCATAGGAACCAGGACTTCGTAAAAAGCACCTGACTTCATGTTTTAGGGTAGGAAAAGTTAGGATGGCAAGGGTATGTCAGCATTTTTTCTAGGATGACAGGGGATGTGCCAGAAAGACAACAAATGCAGCTGAAGAGCTACTACTCACAAGGTGTGATAATTCAAACATCCAAAGCAAACAGAAATATGATAATGATTATGGTTAATTAGAATAGTTGAATCTGTGAAAGGTAGAATTCATTATGGCCCTGAAAAGAGAAAAGTTTATTTCAAAAGTGTATAAAAGTAATTGTAATAAATAGTATTTTATTTATTTTAACAAATAGTGAAATGTTGATGTACGTGAGCTTTTAATTATTTCCATACATATATATGTGTTTTTAAATCATAGCAATATACTTGTTTTTATCTGTATGTACAGGAAAGAGTGAACACAGGAAGCCATAAATAAGTCAAATAGATCCAGAAAAGCTCACAGTACCAACAACAGGACAGGACTGCTTAACCCCAGTGGTCACAGATAATAACCAAGTGAGAAAAAAACCATCAGTTGGTCAGTCCCAGAGATCATACACAACAGAAATTGAAAAGAGGAGCTCACAGTGTGTTACACAATGAATAATTAAAACAAAATCCCAAAGAAGAGAATTAACTGAGCAAACTTGATCCCTCGTTGTCTGTAGAGAAAACCTCTGGGTAACTACTTATTAAAATCAAATACTTACTTGATGTATAATTTGATTCCAGTAGTGCTAAAACTAGATAAACATATCACAATGGCAGCACAATACCCAATTATAGGCAGGAAAGACTCCAAATTCCAAAAAAAGTAAAAAGTAAAGGATTTTAGAATTCCGATTATTAACCACCAAGTATGAAACAACCATTAATAAAAGGTTTCATCCTAATGACCATAGACTTGAGTTTCATTTAAATTGGGCCATGCAATCAATTATTGTCTCTGCAAGAATCAATTCGAATCCTGCAGCCTAAACTGGTCTCAATTTTTTTTCTTTATGTCTGGTAATATTACTACAACTAGGATGATTACTGCAACCCTAGAAATAGTATCTTCTTAGTTATAGCACCCAGGAAGGCAGTGTTGGGAAAGGTATAAAATTAAAGTCTTAAAAATGAATAAAGAGAGAGAGATAATTAAGAAACAAATGCAAATCTATTCCATGGTATTAGAACTTTCATAAACACTTTTAGTGTAAGTTTTTACATGTTTTGTAACACTGACATTTTGTAATCATAGTGATATTTTTCATGTTTGGTTTGTTTGGAGGCATGTTTAAAATATTTAAGAGAGTAATATATATTAAGTTTTGTAGATTCAATTAAAATCAAACAAAGGGATTAAATATGTAATTAATTTTTATTGGTTGGGATACTTATTTTGACAAAGCCGTAAGTATTTTCATAGTAGGTGGGTCAGCAGTGCGAAAATATTTAGACCAGAAGTTAGCAAACTTAGTCTAAAAAGGGTCCAATAGTAAATATTTTAGACTTGCAAGCCAGACTGTCTCTGTCACAATTACTCAGCTCTACTGTTGTAGCATGAAGGAAACCATAGATAATACCTAAATGAATGGGCATGGTGTGTTCTGATTAAACTTTATTTACAAAAATAGGCAGCAGGCTAGATTTAGTCCTTGGGCTATATTTTTTTCAACTTCTAATTTGGAGGAATAGTAATGGTTTTATATTTTAAAGATTTTAAAAATAAATTCAAAAAATAGGCATTAAACAAGATACAAATGGTACTGAGTATTTTTTCCACATACAAAATTCCCTGAGATTTGAAAGAAATCAATCTATCTAACCCCAAGTCCAATCCACAGCCAACCGTAGATTTTTAGAGGCCCAACTCTCCCTTCTTTTCCACTATCCTATGTTGATAATGTATTAGCATTCCCCCATTCTGCCCAAGTTATGAGATATACTTTGCCTGTGATATGCTACTTCATAAGTCACAGTCTCAAAATCTACTTCTACATTTTTTTTCATCATACACGTATATTATAAATTATTCTGACTAGTGAAAGATGGATGGAAAGACAAGGACAAGGTCATGAAGAGACTTTTTGAGACATCAGTTTGCTAAGAATTGGAAAATAGTCATGAACTACACAACCTTATGGAATACTGGATAAATGTAAAAGAATAACTTAGTGCTGTTATAATGTAAGTTCTATTCAAAATATCAATCTTATCTGCTTTGTTTATTCCCATATCACTAATATCTAGAACAGAAGTGCTTTGAACATAGAAAGCACTCAAAAATATTTTAAAATAAGTCAAATAAGTGAATTAATTCATGAGTGTGGCTACTTGGGTCCAATTTTGCCATAATGGTTGGTCCATATGATAGCTAGTCTGCAGCTCTGTCAGTGCCAGAACTCCTGGAAGCAGACACAAAGATGGAATTAGAAGTGCAAAGGTGTACTTCTCTGTGGAGGATAAATAAAGCAATTGTAGGAAGGGAAAGACTTTGTATCAAAATGCTGATCTAACACCTATGAAAAGAGTGCAGGAAGGAAGGAGGTTTGAGAAAGAAGTGCTTCAAACAGCACTGTAGCTCGAGAAAGTCCCAGCCAGGCCAAGGAAAGCCACAGAACAGGCTGTTTTTTAGAGGAGTCTCTCACTGAGCAGAAGTGGCCTGGCTCACAGAACCCCTCCTCTGCCCAGTTACTCACTGGGAGCAGTTCTAAAAGAGCACAGACTTGACGTTGAAGGCTGTGGTGGATTCCAAAGGTGCAGCATCTGGAAGCTGTCTGCTGATTGCACTCGAGCAGGCTCTGCCTTGAGGGAAGGTCTGAGTGACCCACCTCCATGACCACAGAAACAAAAAGGTTCCCGGTTTCTAAGGGTGAGCAGATCAGATTCAATTCCAATACTCAATTTTCTCTCCCATTTGTTACCATGAGCTCTGTGAGCTTTTTCTTCTTGAATATAGGAGGGCGGTTCTTGTCATGTCGCTTCACCATTGGTAGTGAGGCAACGCTCAAATCAGTTGGAGAAGGGAGAGCCAATTAAAACAGGTGGAGGTTTTCTTAGCACACAACTTAGGACGACGACAGGTCTAATACATGTCTCTCTTCTCATTCAAATGTGCGCGTGGATTTGAAGCCTTTCACTTACAGAAATGTTTCTTTCATCAAGAAAGTTGACAGATGTCGACTTTTAAATTTACACACAGAAACGGCATCTCTATGTGCCGGAGCCATTAAAGACTACAAAGCCATTCCCTCATCTGACAGATATCCCCCACATCTAGTTTGTAAACCAAAGATGGCAACCCTTTGCTTCTATACCTAATTCTGAGACACTTCCTCCCTCTATTAGTCCAAATAAAGTGACAATGTATACAGAAAAGTAACTATATATTGTACAGAAATATAGCTATAAAATTATGCAAAATGTATAACAATCATATACTACTAGATAGTAAAAAGCACTAATGAAATTGCAAATAAGTTCTATGGATGTTCAAAAAAATATTATTTCCAACTGTGAAAACTGGGGGAGAGTTTCATGGAGAACATGGCATTTAATCTGGGCCTTGAGAGATGAGTAAGATTTGTATACATGGAGATGAGGTAAATGATACTGACAGAATCACAGACAAAAAGGCATGGACCCAGAAAAACACAATTTTATTTTTAAAATCAGGGCAAAATAGTTTTCATGGCAGCAGGATCGATAACCTAATAAATTTCAGGCAGCTCTCTGGTTCCTAAATTTTAAATCGTAAGACACGGATGCCAGTCACTGATAGATACACCATTATTGTTATCTGTTCATAAGTTTGACATCAGAAAAATTCACTTGAGCATAGACGATTGTCTCTTGGCCGCAAGGGCCATTCTGTCTTGAGGATATATTTTGTTAGCAGGTATGACATAAGTTAAAACAGAACTGAAGACACCCATAAAGTATAGTGATTGCATGACAGAGAGAGTGTTTAAAAATAAGTTTAAGAGGTGTCATTAAGTTCAAGTGGTGGCTCTGACACCAAATAGCTCCCGTTTGACGCATCTGAGAATGAACACATTCTCTCTGCACAGTGTTCCATTAGTGATTTTAATTGCACGCTAAGCTTTATAATTTGTTGCTGTCATTGAGGTTCATGTACTGTGCTAATATTTATTCTGCATATTATTTAACACCTAATTAAGTTTATTGCCCGCTTTCTATAAACTTTTTCATCTGACTTGCATGTGAAGAGCTAACTTACATATCTATTAACAGTAGTGCTTGAGTTACGGGTCCTGTTAATATTCTCAACAGTTGTTTAACTGTTTTAAGTCTATGAAAGGAAAAAAAAAGGATAGTTTGTTTCCTACATTTTAAAATAAACTCTACTTACATCCTATTATGTAATATTTATGCCCTCAGGACCACCAATAATATAAATGATAACTACCTAGTTGGATTTTTACACCCCCTCTCCACCCGCACCCCTGCCATGGAGCTGTTTCTGACAAATGGGACGAGAATATGTACCCTCCTTTAACTCACATTCAGTAAGTGAAGGATTCTTTATTTTAAGTGCCTGGCACAGTGTCTGACACATTGCAGATAATTAAGGTTTAATGAAAAAAATAAAATGCAATATATTAAGAGTTACTTTCTAAACATCCCCTGCATCACATCAGATCTTATGTTGTATTCTCAGTACATCACAGTAGTGGCAGAGACACAAATCAAGGAGATAATTACAGAGCAACAACACATTCCTCATCATTGTCTCACCACGTATCCTTGCCTCTCCCATCGACTTCCTTTAATCCTTTCTCTACTTTTTGCTAAACCTAAATCTTTGATGCACTAACTCCTGCTGAACATCTGCCATCTGAATATTGAGAAAAATGTGTGAGCACTCAAGAATACTTCTGTGAGGCTTCTGTCTTCTTCCACTGCTTTCCTCCAATTTCTTTCTCAGCAAACTATCGCAAGAACAGAAAACCAAACACCGCATGTTCTCACTCATAGGTGGGCATTGAACAATGAGATCACTTGGACACAGGAAGGGGAACATCACACACTGGGGCCTATTGTGGGGAGGGGGAAACGGGGAGGGATAGCATTAAGAGATATACCTAATGTAAATGACGAGTTAATGAGTGCAGCACACCAACATGGCACATGTATACACATGTAACAAACCTGCACGTTGTGCACATGTACCCTAGAAGTTAAAGTATAATAATAAAAAATAAATAAATAAAAGAAAAATATCTAGAAAACATGAATGGGTAAGTCCACAGATCCTATTCTTCCTATCAAACAAAAAAATGTAATAGAAATGTTTTTATTCATTATAGGCCAGAGATAATCACCACATGATAGGAAAGTTCCTAAGATGATAGATGCTCTTTTCTTACAAGTGTAAGTTAAATTAGATAAAAGTCTATGAACAGTAAACTTTGTATATTTATGCTCTAGAGATAATGTGATTATTTTGGGGATGCTGATATAGTCATCACTTTTCCATAATTCTACTGACCCACCGAAAGTATCATTCTTACCTTCACTGACTTGTTTGGTAAAAGCAGGGCAGAGAATGGGCTGGCTTGCGTGACTCCCACCAATAAAAATAAAACGTGTCACTGCTTCCCTGGTAATAAGGGCTGTGGGCACAGAACAAACATGGGCTCTAGAGCCAAGTATACTCGGTTTGAATCCCAGCTCTTCTGTTTAGTATCTTACTCAACCTCTCTGCTTAACCAGAGAACAACTCTGGTTCTCGAAGGTATGAGATAAGGTAGTAATACATACTTGATAAGGTTATTGTTAGGGTTAAATGAAAAAAAAAAGTCTTATGAAGTGTCGGGCACAGAGCATGTACTCAATAAATGGTTGTTTTCGTTTTTAAGTTATGTTATTTCCTGTCCTTATTTTCCCCAAATTGCCCTAGAATAGTTTGTTACACACACCTGCAGCGACGGCATTCCTGGAAAACTCTTGTCATGTCACTTCACCATTGGTAGTGTAGCAACCCTCGAGTCAGTCAGAGAAGGGAGAAGGGAGAGCCAATTCAAATAGGTGTAGGCTTTCTTAGAACACAACTTAGTAAGGTGACATGTCTATTGTAAAGTATGTGTTTCAGGTGAGTTTTACATCTTAAAATAACCCAGAATCTATATTATGAATATATTACTGCTACTTAAATCTTTTTTGAAGTCTTGGGTTTCTTATCATTTCCCACAAGTAAAAATGCTATACAAGTGGAGAGGTGACAGGGAAGAAACTGAATTAATGGCAGTAAGTTATGGCCCTGTTTCATCTGTTGCTAAAGAGCAAATTCAACAGAGAAGGGGAAAGGAAGTGCAAGATGGAAAAGAACAAGAGGTGCATTTGACAGTATGGTATATCAAGACATCAGTATCTAGCTTATTTTTTTCAAAACTCACTAAAAATACACATCATTAGAAGACAAATATAATCCTTATTATCAAGGAGCTTATGGGGAATGAATTAATATTTTTGATTAATGCAGATGTGTTCAGTGGAGAAGCCTAGGTTAATTTCTCACCCCAGATGCCGCCCACATGATCAGAGAGTGGAGAGCGGAACACAGAATATTTCAAGCCTGGCTATGCTGTCAGTTATAAACCTCGAAGTTTCTTGAACGTATCACATACTCAAATGTAATTTCTCCAACATGTATGTTCACTTCATGTCATTTTAAATCTATAGTAAGCTGTTGAGATAAACAAGCTTTTGGTTTAATTCAAATAAGTCTAAGTTGGTTGATTGTCCTACCTTGTTGCTTTGAAGTAAAAAGAAGGTAAGTAGATGATTTTGGAAAAATTAAACTAGTCACTAAAATCTTCAAAATGAGACCTACTTAATATGTTTGTTATGGTGGTGGTTGTTTCATGCTCCTGTTGTTAAAAAAGGAAATCTATTTTTAAAAAGATGTCCAGGATGATCTGAGAGTGATTTAGATCAATACAGTTAAGACCTCATTACAATGCAACATAGTATCTTCAAAGAAAACTGCCAGGCACACCTAGCCAAACCTTAGGGGTTCGTTGTTCCGGAGGGTGGAACTGACTGTGATGGTAAAGAAAAACAACCTGTATTATCAAGGCCAATGAACCAGAGGTGCAAATATAGTTAATGATGTGTTTTTACAACAAATTCTCATTTTTCCTTTTAACCCTACTGAGACCATGGTCATTCTGACATTTCCGTATTTGGTGCTAACCTAACAGCTAGTGTGTGTTTTCAAATGGAATAGCTAAAGAATTTCAGAATAGAAGCTCTACCACAATGCAGCTTTTAAATATACTTTCAACTATTCTTTGATCTTTTTGCAAGGAAAACTTCTTATGAACTCTAAAGTGTTCTTTCATCTATTCTACTTTAGGTGACCTGTTCGTTTTATTTCTACCTTCATCATGCATATCCATCACCAAAAGTATATGCTTTATTTGTTTTATCAAGTCACAGCATTTTATTTTCAATTGCCTGATTGTACATGATATAAAAAAAAGATGTATTAATATTTGCATGTCTTACCTGACTTGCAATTAGGGTTATTAGCAGCGTTATATCCAAGAAACATTCTGTGTAAAATAGGTTCTGGGCTCCTGGGTAACAGATAAAAAAAAAAAAAAAAGAAAAAGAAATTCAGGACATTTCCTTCACAACAATCTCTTTCCATCTTCTTGTCTTTTGTTGGGTCTTTTCATTTTAGATTTTCTTCCCCAGAAAGTAGGTAGATACGACTGCCGGCATCCCTACAGCCTTTTGTTAATACAGTAATGACAGAAGTAGACCATTCAAAGGTGTGCTTGAAGTATGCAATTTCCAGTTCCTTTTCAATGGTTCAATATACACCCTTTGCTTTTTATTCAGACCAAACACAATCAAAAATGTCCCTTCAGAAATTGTAGATTTTATGCTTTCCAACTCCACATTTCCCATTTATGTTGAACTAGAAATCAGGAGGTTATCAATATTACACCAAGGAAAATGTAGGAAAGAGGGGATATCCTTTCTTTTAAATAACAACTAAGAACTCTACTATATTCATGGTGATTTTTCTTTATGGCATTTTACTAGGATTCCAAACCACCATGATCCTACTTCACTGTAATAAAGTACCCATATTATTAGGTGAAGCAACTAGGAGACATGTACTTCTTCTATATTACCAGAGTAACTTTTACCATCCAAAAGATACTTGGAACCAGGGAAAGTAAAGATAGTATGTTGATTCTAAAATGCATTTTACTGTGTATTTCCAAGTTCTTCAAAATCTAAGACTTACTTCTGGAAATTAGCCAGCAAATCATTTTTTATTAATGATTAGAAAAAATACATAATAAATGAATGCATGGTTCATTTCTTATCTCTGATTTATTTTATTTCATTTTATTGATTTTTGGTTAGCCAGTTTATTCTCACATTGAAGAAAATGATACTGACTACTGGGATCACTAGGAGGTCCCAGTCAAAAATATTCCCCTCCAAATTGAGCTTTAACATTTATTTGGTAAAAGATCATTTTCCTAACAGTTCAGTGGTAACAGTTGATACTACTAATAGTCATTTAAGACTGAGCATGTTTTAGAGGATTTTAGAGAATATTTTGGCAAAGAAATGGGAAATAAAACGTGAATGCACTAAGAAATCCAGGAGATCTGGGAAATTGGTGTTGCTCATGTAGGAGCTCCTTTTTCACCACCAATGGATGATGTGTGTGTGTGTGCAGGTGCACGCACGCGTGTGTGTGTGCGTGACCTACCAATCATGACACAGGATTCTCTATAACATAATGAATAACTAATCCAATATTCTATTTGAATGTTTAATAGAGTTTGCACTTAGGAAAATTACCAAGACCTGGTGAATTTGAGATTAAGCAAATTCACCATGTGAGAAGATTAAGGAATGAAGATTATTTATTATCAAGAGTTATTTAATTTTCCATCTATTCTTCAGTCAATTCTGATAATTTAAATTTTCCAAAACAACTGTTCACTTTAAGATTTCAAAGTTATTGATTTAAAGTTCATATTAGTCATGTTTTTAATCTCTGTAATTAATATCTCCACTTTTATCCTTAGTATTGTTTTACTTTGTACCTTTATCTTTTCATTTTCTTGATTCATTTTTCTAGATCAGTCTATTTTTAAAGTATGTATTTATAAAACATATAAAAGTTCCCATCGAGTAGGTTACATAGGATACAATGAAAGTAGAAAAAATAGATCTCATATAGGGAGTACTTGGAAAATAATTTCTTTGTGAGGTGCAGAAGCCTATTTCTATATATTAGATAAAGTGTTAATTTTATTGCTCAATAACACTTTTTGGCCCACTTGATTCATCAGTTTTTGACAAGGATGTGGTAATCTTCACTCTAAATAAAATTTCCTTTTTAATTTAGTACATACCAGTTCATGGCTAAAATATTTCTCTTCCTAGATTGTTCCATTTATTGTTTGCCATGCCCCTACTTATTTCTTTTTTAAAAAATTAATTTTATTTTATTTTAAGTTCCAGGATACATGTGCAGGATGTGCAGGTTTGTTATATAGGTAAACATGTGCCACGGTGGTTTGCTGCATCTATCAACCCATCTCCTAGGTATTAAGCCCTACACACATTAGCTCTTTATCATTATGTCTCCCTCCCCCAAACCCCCTCACAGGCCCCAATGTGTGATGTTCCCCTCACTGTCTCCATGTGCTCTCATTGTTTAGTTTCCACTTATAAGAAAGAGCATGCTATGTTTGGTTTTCTGTTCCTGTGTTAGTTTGCTGGGGATAATGGCTTCCAGCTCCATCCATGTGCCTGCAAAGGACATGATCTCATTCCTTTTTATGGCTGCATAGTATTCCATGGTGTATATGTACCACAGTTTCTTTATTCAGTCTATCATTGATGGGCATTTGGGTTGATTCCATGTCTTTGCTATTGTGAATAGTACTGCAATTAACATACGCATGCATGCATCTTTAAAATAGAATGATCTGTATTCCTTTGGGTATATACCCAGTAATGGGATTGCTGGGGCAAATGATATTTCTGGTTCTAGGTCTTTGAGGAATAGCCACACCATCCTCCACAATGGTTGAACTAATTTACATTCCCACCAACAGTGTAAAAGAGTTCCTGTTTCTCCACAGCCTGGCCAGCATCTGTTGTTTCTCGACTTTTCATTATGATCAGTGTGAGATGGTATCTCATTGTGGTTTTGATTTGCATTTCTCTAATAATCAGTGATGTTGAACATATGTTTGTTGGTCACATAAATGTCTTCTTTTGAGAAATCTGTTCATGTCCTTTGCCCACTTTTTAATGGGGTCGTTTGTTTCTTTCTTGTAAATTGGTTTAAGCTCCTTGTAGATTCTGGATATTAGACCTTTGTCAAATGGATAGATTGCAAAAATTTTCTGCCATTCTCTAGTTTGTCTGCTTACTCTGTGATAGTTTCTTTTGCTGTGCAGAAGCTCTTTAGGTTAATTAGATCCCATTTGTCAGTTTTTGCTTTTGTTGCAATTGCTTATGGTGATTTCATCATGTAATCTTTTACTATGCCTATGTCCTGAATGGTATTGCCTAGGTTTTCTTCTAGAGTTTTTATAATTTTGGGTTTCACATTTAAGTCTTTAATCCATCTTGAGTTAATTTTTGTATAAGGTATAAGGAAGGGGTCCAGTTTTGATTTTCTGCTTGTGGTTAGCCAGTTTTCCCAACACAATTTATTAAATAGGGAATCCTTTCCCTATTGCTTGTTTTTGTCAGGTTTGTCAAAGATCAGATGGTTGTAGATGTGTGGTCTTAATTCTGAGACCTCTATTCTGTTCCATTGGTCTACTGCCTGTTTTTGTACCAGTACTGTGCTGTTTTGGTTACTGTAGCCCTGTAGTATAGTTTGAAGTTGCGTAGCATGATGCCTCCAGCTTTGTTCTTTTTGCTTAGGATTGTCTTGGCTATATAGGCTCTTTTTTGGTTCCATATGAATTTTAAAGTAGTTTTTTCTAATTCTGTGAAGAATGTCAATGGTAGTTTAATGGGAATAGCATTGAATCTATAAATTACTTTGGGCAGTATGGCCATTTTCATGATATTGATTCTTTCTATCCATGAACATGGAATGTTTTTCCATTTGTCTGTGTCCTCTCTGATTTCCTTGAGCAGTGATTTGTAGTTCTCTTTGAAGAGGTCCTTCACTTCTCCTGTTAGCTGTATTCCTAGGTATTTTATTCTCCTTGTAGCAATTGTGAATGGGGGTTCATTCATGATTTGGCTCGCTCTGTTGGTGTATAGAAATGCTTGTGATTTTTGCACATGGGTTTTGTATCCTGAGACTTTGCTGAAGTTGCTTATGAGCTTAAGGAGCTTTTTCGCTGAGATAATGGGGATTTCTAGATATCCTTATTTCAATGAATGCCTTTGTCTTAAATTATTTTTCTTTTGATATTCCCGTCACTACACTAGCTTTCTTTTGGTTGTTTTTTTGTATGGTATTTTAACTTTTTTGCTGTTGTTGTTGTTTGTTTGTTTGTTTTTTGAACAAGGTCTCACTCTGTCACCCAGGCTGGAGTGCAGTAAACCTCCTAGGCGCTTTATTCTTCTATGTCTTTGCTGAAATTATTTCTTTTCTGAGGCTTTCTATATTTTCATTTGCTTCAAGTGTGTTTGCAGTTGCTCACTGAAGGATATTTTTCATGGCTGCTTTAAATTTATTTTCAGATCATTCTAACATCTTTGTCATCTCAATATTGGCATCTGTTCATTGATATTTTTCATTCAATTTGAGTTCTCTGCAGTTTCTTGTTATAACAAATGATTTTCAATTAAAACCTGGACTCTCTCTATATATACACAAGGTCTCACCCCGTTAAAGTGCAATGGCATGATCATGGGTTACTGCATCCTCAACCTCCCAGGCTCAAGCAATCCTCCCACCTCAGCCCCCTGAGTACTGGAACTACAGGCATATACCACCAAGCCTGGATAATTTTTTGTATTTTTTGTAGTTACAGGGTCTTACTATGTTGCCCAGGCTGGTCTTGAGCTCCTGGGCTGAAATGATCCTCCCACCTTGGCCTTCCAAAGTGCTAGGATTATAGGCATGAGCTACAGGGTCCAGTCTACTGTTTAACTTTTAACAGGTTTGTGAGACTTTGTTTTAATCGTATCCTTTAAGGAACATGTAGATGGATTTATTTAAATCTACTTTAATATTCCCTATCTCCTAATGTTTAATTCATTAACATATACTATGATTACTGATATATTTGGCTTTATTTCTACCATTTCATTTTGTGTTTTCTATTTAGTATTCTGTTCTTTTGCTTCTGTTTTTCTCTGCATTCCTACTTTCTGTGAAAGTGATGCATTATTTACTGTTGCTAATTTTAAAGCTAAACATTAAGTTTCTATTGATTTAGTGCTTACTCTTAATTTTTTATTTCCACATTTAAATATAAAATTTTATAACAATTACTAAATATATTAAACATGCTTTTCACTTTTCCCAAACACTGAGTTTTTAGTGTGCTGATTATAAAACACCACTCTCCTGTTGACTTTTTATTCTCTATTTTTAGTTTTACACATTCAAGTTGTTTTTGCTTTGTTTTGTTTCATTTTTTACTTGCTATAAGCTATTAAATTTCCAAATGTATTTATATCAGTGTCTGTGTTCATTCTTCTCCCTTTTATCTCAAGCTTTCTCTCTGAATTCACTTTTCTTTTTATGGAGGTACATATTTTACCAGATTTTTTAGTAAGGATGCACGGGTAGTAAGTTCTCTTGGACTACAACCGAAAATGTTTTAATTTTTCTCTCATTCCTGAATTTTGTTTAATTGAATATAAAATTATAATTTGTATTTTCTTTCATCATTCTAAATATATTATTTTGTTGTTTTAAAGATATTTCTCTTTAATCTGTATTAGTCTAAAGTTTTACTATGATTTGTCCAGGTGTAGATTACATTCATTATATTTCTTGATATTCAGAGGGAAGTTTTAATCTAATTAGATTAAATAATAATCTAATTTAATCCCTATTCAGTTTGGGAAAAACTGCATGTGTTTACTCTTCAAATACTGCTCTTTTGTTTGCTCTTCTGTTTAATTCTACTGTACATGTATTGAAGTTTTATCTCCCCTCCATGCCCCTTTTTTATTTCTTTCCTTCTTCCCTCCCTAGATCCCTCCTCTTTCTTCTTTCCTTTCCTTCTTTTTTTATCTCCTTGTCTTTCTGTACACTTTATTGGACAAATTACTCACCAGCAATATTAGAGAGTTCTAGTTGCTTTACATTTATCCCATTGTTAAGTATGGTCCAATGTTAAGTATTGTCAGCTTTTTAATTTTTTTTTCTTTTTTTTTTTTTTTTGGAGACATGGGGTTTTGCCATGTTGACTAGACTGGTCTCAAACTCCTGAGCTCAAGCCATCTGCCCACCTCAGCCTCCCAAACTGGTGGGACTACAGGTGTGAGCTACCACACCTGGCCAGCGTCTAAATTTTAGTCATTCTAGTAGGTGTGTATATTCATTGTGGTGTAAATTTGCATTTTCCTAATGACTAATTATGTTAGATATCGTTCATTGGTCATTCACATATCTTTGTTGGCAAAGTGTATTTTCAAATCTTTTGCCTGTTTTATATTGAGTTGTCTTTTTATTATTGAGTTGTAAGATTGCTTTTTTATTTTTTATTTCTTTATCCTCTGGTTATGAGCCTTTTTTAATGTAAGTTTTATAAATATGTCCTCCTAGTTTGTAGCTTGACTCTTCTTAATGGTGACTTAAAACCAGAAGTCTTTCATTTTGTTAAAGACTTTTATTTGAATCAATTTTTTTCTTTTATGATTAGTGTTTTTCTATGTCCTGCATAAGAAATCTGTGCCTATCTCAATATCATGAAGATTTTTGTCTATGTTTTATTCTAGATGTTTTTTAGTTTTAGGTTTTATATTAAGCCTGTGATTCATTTGAGTTAATTCTTATATATACTGTGAAATAAAAGTCAAGATTTATTTTCTCCAACAGAATAGCCAGTCGTTCCAGCATAGTCTGTTGAAAAGACTTCTTTTCCCATTGAATTAGCTCACAATTTCAGTCAAAAATCTATTGACTTTATATGTGTATATCTATTTCTAGGGCCTTTTTTCTGTTCAGTTGATCTGCATGTTTATTTTAGTGCTAATACTATACTCTCTTGGCTATTTTAACTTTATAGTAAGTCTTAAAGAAAGGTAATATAAATATATCTGCATGTCTACATTCATATATGTTTTAGACTCAGTTTGTCAATTTTTTTTAAAAGTTGCTGAGTTTAGGGGATTTTTTTGTTGAATCTGTACATCAGTGTGAGAGAACTGATATTTTAACAAATTTGAATCACCTGATTCATGAACATAGTATATTTCTTTATTTATTTAGATCTTCTTTAATTTCCCTCAGCAATGCTTTATGGTTTCAGTGTACATATTTTTTAAAGATATCGCTAAGCATCTCATGTTTTTATCTATTGTAAACAATATAGTTTTTATGGTTTCTATCTTTAATGATTTGGTTGCTAATATTTTTATATTAAATTTTAATCCATGACTTTGCTAAACGTATTTACTGGTTCTAGCAGTTTTTTGTGGATTTTTTAGAATTTTTGCATACATAATCATGCCATTCTTGAATTGAGTTTTACATCTTTATTTCAAAAACATATGCTTTTTATCTTTTTTTCTTGCCTGTCGCACTGACTAGAACCTTCAGTAGTAGGAAAGCAAATGTCTTTGTCTTGTTCTTAATCTTGGGAGGAAAGCATTCATTCTTCTACCATGAAATATGATGTTAGCTCTAGGTTTTTAGTAGATGCTCTTTATCAAATTGAGAAAACACCTTTTTATCTTAGTTTGCTAAGAGATTTTAGCCTGAGTGAATGTTATATTTTGTCAAATGCTTTTTATAAATACGTATTGAAAAAATTATATAAATTTTCTATTTTATTCTGTTAATATGAATTATATTGGTTATTTTTGCATGTTCAGTTAAATTTGTAGTCCTCAAATAAATCCCTCTTTGTTATGATATATTGTCAATTTTATATGTTGCAATTCAATGTTAGCTACATTATTATATTTAAAAAATTATTTCATCTATGTTGCAACATAGATGAAAAATATTGACTAAAATTTTTTTCTTATAACGTCTTTGTTTAATTTTAGTATCAGATTAATGTTATCATCAAAAAAATGCTAAGAAGTCTTCTCTTGTATATTTTGAAAGTTTGTTTAAAGTAATACCATTTCTTTCTTAAATGGAGGGAATTTATCAGTTGAAAGAACCTAGGTCTACTGGTTTTTTGATGTGAAAAAAATTTAAATCATAAATGCAAATCCTTTAATAGGGCTTCTGGTATTTTCTAATTCTTCTTGTGTCCATTTTGGTAAACTGTGTCTTTCAAGGAAATTGTTTATTACATGTAAGTTGTGGAATTTATTGACATTATTCTGATATCTTATTATAATTTTAATGTCTATAGTATCTATAGTGTGTCTCCACTTTTCATTTTTGATAACTGGTAATATGTGTCTTCTCTCTTTTAATCTTGAACTTTGCAGTTAGAGTTTATACATTTTTTTAAATGTTTTCAAAGTACCAGCATTTCGTTTCATTGATTTTCTCTATTGTTTGTTATCTGTTCCATTGGTTTTGCTACCTTTTTTTTAACCACATATCTGTAGCATTTAGAGATTTAACTTTCTTTATTGCTTTCTTTTTCCACACACTAAGCTCTTCTTTTTCTAGTTTGATTTGCTCTTCTTTTTCTACTTGTTAGAGCAAAAGCTTAGAAGCTTCTATACCTTCCATTTTTCTACTGTATAAGTATTCACTGATACAAATTTCTCTCAAAACACTGCTTTACCTACACCCTATCGATTTTGAAATGTTGTATAGTATCATTTCTTTTGTGACTTTTTTGACCCAGGAGTTGTGGAGAAATGTGTTGTTTAAGTTCTAAATATTTCATGACCTTCCAGATATGTTTTTGTTATTCACTTTTATTTTAATTCTGCTATGGGCAGATAACATATTTTACATAATTTCAACCCTTTAAAATTTGTTAGTTTGTTTTTTGGCCCAGAATGTGATCTATTTTGGCTAATGTTTCATATGAACTTGAAAATAATGCATATTCTGCTATTACTTGGTGAAATGTTCTTAAAATGCAAATTAGTTGATTAGTAGTATTGTTCAAGTCATATATATGATTTCTGATTTTTATCTAGCATTTACTGAGAGGGAGTCTAAAATGTTTGACTATAATTTGGAATTGTCTATTTCTCCCTTTACTTCAAGAGTTCTTTTATCAGATATTTTAAAGATCTGTCATTAAGCATATACACATTTAGGCTTTTTATGTCTTCTTGATGAATTGACCCTTCAATCATTATGAAATCTCCTTATTTATTCTTTTAATCAAAGAGTGTAGTCCACATATTGATATGGCTGGTCCTAAGTCTGCTATGTTGCTATTTGTTTTGCATTGGTCCCGTTTGTCTTTGTTATTATTTTGTGCTGTTACGATTTCTGGAAGATTAATTGGGTTCTTCGTGATTTCATTTTGTCCTTCTATTGGCTTATTAGCTGTAATGGTTTTAATTCTTAATGTTTTCTCTTTTGAAAAAAGTCAAAATACACATGTTTAACTTTTCACAGTCTGCATGCAAGTATATCATACCACTTCATATATAATATAAGATCATTACAACAGTAAGCTTCCACTTACCACTGCCTTGTCTTTTTTTCGTGGTATTGTCATACACTTCCACATATGTTACAATCAGTCTCCTTAATATATTGCTACTATTTTTGCTTTAGACATTACCTTATCTTTTAAAGAGATTTTAAAAATGAAAATGTCTTTCATATTACCCACATATTTTCTATTCCTGGCAGAATAGAAATTTTCGGACAGAAAATAGAAATTCATTCCTGGTACAATGAAATTTTCTACTGGGAATAGAAAACATGTGGGTAATATAAAAGATATTTTTATTAAAATTTTCCTTTAATATTTTCACAAAGCTCATGTAATATTTGGTAATGCTGGTATCAATACTCTCACCTTTGGTTTTTGAAATATGTCTTTATTTTACCTCCTTTTTAAAAGATAGCTTTGCTTTATATAGAATTCTAGGTTGATGTTATGGATTGAATGCTTATGTTAGCACCCCTCCCCCAATCCCCCATCCCGGCACACAAAATACCTATGTTGAAGCACTAACCTCCATTGTGGCTATACTTGGAGATGTGTCCTTTAAGGAAGTAATCAGGATTAAATGAGATCATAGAGTGGGGCCCTGTTCTAATAGGATTAGTGCCCTAATAAGAAGGGACACCAGAGTATTCTCTGTCTCTTTTCCTCTCTGTCTCTCTCATTTTCTCTCACTCTACCTCATTCTCTCTCTGTCTGCCTCTCTCTCTCCCACCATGCATATGCACTGAGGAAAGGCCATGTGAGGACCTTAATAGAAGGCAGCCATCTACAAGCCAAGGACAAAGACCTCACCAAAAGTCTAAGCAGCTGGCACATTGACTGGAGACTTCTAGCCTCCAGAACTATGGCAACATGAATCTCTGTTATTTAAACCACCCAATCTATGGTATTTTGTTATGGAAGCCTAAGCTAACCAATACAGTTGATCTGTATCTTTTTTATACATTGTAAACATGTTTTTCCTTTTCTTTTTGCTTGCATTATTTCTAATGAGAAGACATTTGTCATTCTTATCTTTGTCCTCCTGTATATAATGAGCATATTTTCTCTGGCTTCTTCCCAGATTTTTCTCTTTATCATTGGTTTCTGGAAATTTTATTATGTTGTCTCTGTGTGTGATTTCATTTGTGTTTATCATGCTTGGAATGTATGGATCTCTTACAAATACAGATTTATAGTTTTAAATTTGTAAGTTTTTGACACATTTTCTTCAAATATTTTCTGCATCATTTCGCCATACTTTTTTCTGTCCACATGGGTTAAGTGGCTTGATATTTTCCCATAGGTCTTTGAAGTTCTACACCTTTGTTTGCCAGCCATTTTCCTCTCTGTGCCTCAATCTGGAGAGCTACTACTGCCCCACACTTCAAGTTCACCGACATTTCTTCTGCACTGTCTAATAAACTGTTAGCCTCATCCAGTAAATTTTTCATTTCAAATTTTGTATTTTTTAACCTATGAGTTGATTAAATTTTTCAAAAATACTTTTATATTAATTTGCTAGGGCTGCCATAGCAAATACCACAGACTGGGTGACTAAACAACAGAAATTTATTTCTTCACAGTTCTGGAAGCTACAAGTTCAAGATCAAGACGTCAGCATGGTTGATTTCTTCTGAGGCCCCTCTCCTTGCCTCCCTGTGTTTTCAGAGAGTCTTCACTCTATGTACCTGGGTTCTAATCGCCTCGTTGTATGAGGACACCAGTTATATGGGATTAGAGCCCACCCCAAATACCTCATTTAACCTTAACTACCTCTTTAAAGACTCTATCTCCAAATACAGTTACATTCTGAGGTACAGGAGGTTAGGACTTCAGCATACAAATATTCAAGGAACACAATTCAGCTCAAACAACATTCCATTTCACTTTTCATTATTTTTGTATTTTCATATTTTGATTTAAATCTTTGTGCATACTTGTAATAGCATTTTTGATACCTTTGTCTGCTAATTTCATCACCTCTGTCACTTCTGGGTCTATTTCTATTACCTGGGTCTATTTCTATTTTTTTCCTGGTTATGGATCACATCTCCCGTTTCTTTGCCTGTGTAGTAATTTTTTCTTTCTTTTTCCCCCTTCAACTTTTATTTTAAGTTCAGAGGTACATGTGCAGGATGTGCAGGTTTGCTACACAGGTGAACGTGTGCCATGTGGTTTGCTGCACAGATCATCCCATCACCCAGGTATTAAGCCCAGCATCCATTAGCTATTCTTCCTGATGCTGTCCTTACCTGTACAATAATTTTAAATGACTCCACAAAGTTTTTCTTTGTCATCTCAAGTGTCTGGATTTTGTTCAGTCTCTGGATGTTGTTTTCTTCCTTTAAAGAGTGTTGAATTTTGTTTTGTCAGTCAGTGAAGCCACTTGCAGATAAGCCTGATCCTTTTAAGGATTACATTCAGGCTTTTCTAGGATGGATCTAGAGTAACCTTCGTTATAGAGCTATTTGAGCCCTAGAACTAAGGTGTAACCTTCTCGAAGTCATTATTAATAAACTGGGTGTGTGAAGAAATCTCTTTGCTCTGTCTGTTTCCACTTAAACATTTCCTAGCCCCCAGTTGAGCTCCCTTGTGGTTGTTCTTTCCCTAGTAATTTTTCTTTGTCCATCCTCATGGATTCTCCTTCTATGAATATGTAGCTTATTCAGCCAGAGTCAAAGGAACCTATGTGCAGATCTCTGGAGCTCTTTCTCTGCACAACTCTTATCTCTCTAATACTCTCCTCTGAAAATTCCAGGTGCTTCAAATCCCTGAAACTTTGATTTCTGTCTTCAAATCAGTGAGATGGCTTTGCTCCTCCTCCTGAGTTTCCCATTTCTGTGCTGCAAAGTTTAAATTGCCTCCAGGAAGAAATCAATGCAGTCATCAAGCAAATGTCATTTGTTTCCCTCCTCTCAGAGATCATAGACCTATGTTGCCCTATTGTCTAGTATCTGAGAACAATTATTTCATATATTTTGTTCAGTTTCCTATCTGTTTTACAGAGCAAGGTGAGTCTAGTACCAGTTACTCAATTACAGATTAGTCAACAACTATGTAATGAAGTCAATGACTATGTTTTTATTTCACTTGATACAGAACAATCCTGCTCTTGGAATTTTCATTATTTTGATTGGTAACAAATTGACTTTTATAACATTTAAGGGTGATTTGCTATACTAAATAATTTGCTTATCAACTAGAAAATAAGTTAGGGGCATTCCTATAAACCTGTGAATCACCCATTGTTCCAATGTGGGTGAAAATTAGTAACCCTGAATGAAAATGGCCTAATAAGTTAATCTAGTTAGAGGCTTATTTGTCCTGCTCACCAACACTATGATAGTGAGGAGGACTGCTGACTGACAGGTTTTCTACACCTCAGCTCTCAGTATTTAACACTGCATCATTGTGGCTTGATGTGGAATGGCATGAGCACCACCAAAATATTACAAAATGACACAAGTTACAATGATAATAACTTTTACCACTTAATCTCCCAAAGTAAAATAGTACAAGGAAACCAAACTTTGTTTTTAGTCTTTACCCAGTGGAGATCTTTGGGATAAAGCAATTTAAAAGTTTATCATACTAAGTGTTTGGGAAGTGTACAGAAAAAATCTATTCTAACATTTATAAAAGATAAAAAGTTATGAAAACTAGAACATAAAAACATAAGATTTCTTTGGTCTGAATGAGTAAGTCCTAATGGAAACAGAGTCACTAACACTAGCAGGGTGGTGTGTGTGTTTGTATGTATGTGTGTTAAGCCTGCTAATAATGAACAAATTCCCAGCAATGTCTCCACTGTGACTAGCATGGCTCACTAGCACATGACTAACAGTCACTCCTTAGTAACGACTTAAAATCTTTCAACAATCACTTGTTTAACACTATGAGAAACTTTTACTATATTCATATTTCATCGTCTTTGCAAAGAGTTGTCCATATAAGATCAAAATAAGAAGAAAATGATCGGAGGAAAAGCAAAGATGAAATATATTGGTAAGAAGCAAAAAGAATAATGAAACATTTGTAGAGATGCTATTTGCTCTCTGTTTTTGAAAAAGCCTGAAAGCCAAAGCTAATTGGATTAGTGTAAAAGATGAACCACCATTTGGGGAAGACTGATAAAATAAGGCTCAGACTACCTGGATTTCAGAGGCTGGCTCTACATTTAGTATTTGTGTAATCTTGGCTGAATCACTTAACTTTGCTGAAATCCTGTTTCTTTATAAAACGACAAAGTATTAGTGATTTTCAAACTGCTCTACAGAGGCCTAGGAGTTTTTTGGCAGCAATTTTTTGGAGTTCAGTAGGAAGGGGTGAAGTTAAGAGGAAGTCCCTACTCATCTTCAACTTCAACCAAAGGAGCTCTACTTTCTCAGACATTGGGCTTCCAAGTATAATTTTTGTTTCCAAAAGTATTTTGAAACCACTAAACTGGCAAAGGTAAAGAAAAAAAATCAGCATGATGTTACGTATCTGGATTGAAGAAGAGCTATCATAGTGCAACAATAGAAAATCTAGATGATCTCAAGATGTGAATATCAAGAATTTCCACTATATGAAGGTGATGTGATGGAGACATCTTGCTGAGCTCCAGCTGAGACACAGGGATGGCTCTAATAATCAGACAGTGCTGGGTGAGGGAGTTAGCTAGGATGCAAGAAATGAAAGCCTCCCTGGGAAACCTTTCTGTTTAAACATTTTAAATTTCATAATAATGCAGAAATAAATTACTGTAAAAGAATCAAATAATATAGAAATATGTAAAATGTAAAATTTCCTGTTTATCTGCCCATCCCACAATACCACCCTTTTCACCATAGGTAACCACTCTTTTCATTTGGTCTGTGCTTTCACAAACCTTTCTTTCTATGCATATGTATTTTATACATGTATATATACACATTAATCTTTTTAAAAAATAAATGAAACCACATGCATTGCTGTGCAATTTGCTTTATTTACTTCTTAATATGTCTGGGAAATTTGTTGTATCAGTACACGTCTATCTGTCTTATTCTTTCTAAAAGAATTGTATTGTATTTCATAATATATACAAACCATGTTCATTTAATGATTCCCAAATGAATGGGCTTTATGATTGTTTCCAGTTTTTCATTACTATAAACAATGAACATCATTGTACATAGATCTTTATGTACAAATGTGAATTCTTCTGTAGGATAAATTATTAGAAGTGGAATTAAAATGTTTACGATTGTGAAAAAAATTTAACTGCATCTATTTACACAAACAGCAATAGGGTGTTTTCCAACAATTAAATTTTCTTAATTTTTATCAAATTGATAAAGCAAATCTTTGTATTTTAATTTGCATACCTCTGATTACTAGTGATATTGATAATTATTTTATCTATTTGTTGACCATTTATGTTTGCATTAGTTAAAGAAAGCACTAACTATGGGAATTTAAAGACTAGGTTTGGTGCTACATTTATAATTAGGTTTGCAGACTTTAATAAACTAAACTCACCTTTCTGATCCTCGTTTCTTAATCTGACAGAAATAATAATTCTAGCTCTGCCTTAATTTAGAAAGTTATTGTATTTATTAAAATAATGGATGAAAAAGCAAGTATAAAACCCTAAAATTCTAGAAATGGGATTTCTTTTAGTTTTAAAAATGTGCAACATTGTTGAACAATTCTGTAACTGGGAGTTTTCTAAAGAAAAGGTAGTTGATATGTGCAGCTACTCATTTACAGACCAACTTTAGCGTCTCCTCAGAAAAGTCTGTGGGCAGAGTAGAAGGCAAAGATACTTGTTCAGGTCCAAAATTGCTCCCCATCCCCACCTGGCCTGGATGAAGACAGGAGAAAGCTTTCTCCTTATTAGATTTTTAATCTAAGTTTGGAGTTTCAAGGAGTGTGGGTGGGGGTGGATACCCTCCCACTTCTTCGGTTCATCCATCAGCAACAACAATGCCATCTGGTTACCGGGGACCAGTGAGGCAAAAAAAACCCCAGAAAAGCAGCTGTCTTCTCCTTTACCTGTGTCAGAATTACTAATTAAATGACAAATTTGCCTTTAGCCATAAACGAAATTTTGTGCTGCTGAAACTAGTGCAGCTCTTACTCTTAATTAACTATACTTTTTTGTAACTACAATGCTTCCCTTAAAAGAAGTGTGTACCTCAATTAAACAAGGATGAAAATTCTCATCTGACTCTCTTTTTTCTTTCTTTTAGGATGATGTATGTAGTAATTTGTATAAACTTTTAAATGTCATCTTGCCTTCATGTTTTACCCTGAGGTAAAACCAAATTGCCTGTTCATGCTGCTTCCTTTCCCCAGTTTGCGTTTCTAAGATTGCACATGGCAGAATTTTCATTTCCATTTTTGTTCCGCCGATTCAAATTGCCAGCGTATCACATATACCTGGCTGTGAAGGTGGTATGACTGAGACCTTAGTCATATGACCCTTCACAAACTTTGTAAAATTTCATGTAAATATAAATAGGCTATCGCATACTCACAAAATGTCGGCACTAATGTTACTGGAATTCATTGGTAAACCAGAAATTACAACATCTGAACTGGATTAGATTTTAGATACTTTCCACAATCAACAATTCTACTGAACAATCTAAATATTTTTGGTAACTCATATGCAAAAAAAAGCAATACATTTTTCAATGCCCAGTACAAATACATTTATTTCCCAAATGTCAGCTTCTTCATGTGTAGCAAACTCTTTCACCTCACGCTCCAGGTTGCATCTCTGGTTTTTCTTACACCTTAGTGGAAAGTTAACAGAACCATGAAAACCATGAAAATAATATCTCCTTCACTTTTAAGGTTTTCTCCTTCGTTGTGATAATTTTGGGTAGACATGTAACCCTTGGATGCCCAAAATCAAAAGGATGCCCTCAGATTATGATATCTTTTGTTATTGCCTTGAAAACCTTTTCTATTTGGTAACTTCCCTCAAGGCAGGATTAATTTGGATCAGATTGTACATTTTGTGATGTAACCCAAATCCCTAGAGTCACCAAGGCACTTTCCTCTCTGTGATTTGTGTTATATAATTATTGAGCACTTTATTTTCCCTAGAAAGAGCAATGTTGTGACCCTTTTAAATATACTGCATCTACAGGCAATGGTTACCAATTCAATGCAACCATCACTTCTTGAGCTTTGGTTATGATAAAAAGTCCTGGGCTAGTCAGTTGAAGGGGATAAATATGAGTACTTTACCCACTTCAGTAAGTTTGTTATCTAACAAAAAACTGTTCTGCCATATGTAACTATAGTATAAGACAAAATGCAGAGTTTTCCCTAAGATGGGTGCCAACCAGATACCCAGCATAAGAAAGTCATCTGATCACCTACTGGATCCTCTGGAACTACTGGGTTGTCCTGTCTGCAAACACCAGTTAGTGCTCACGCAGTCTCTACCTCTGTGCTCCAGTCTCTTTTATTTCACTCCTATGGCTCAGCCTCTAAGTTCACCTCAGTACCATTGAGAGTGGGGAGTGCTTAATGGTGTTTTAGAGAAAATGTCAGTAAGAAGATTCATTTTCAGCTAGCACTCCCAACAGGAAGTAAGTCATTAAACCAAAAAGATTTACAATGCTTCTCAAACTTCACTGTGCATATGAATCATCTGAGTAACTCATTACAATAAAGATTCTAATTCAGTAGTTCTTCGGAGGAGCCTGAGAGTCTGTATTTCTAACAAGCACCCAGGTGATGTCAATGCTGCTGGTCTGCAGCCCACACTTTGAGCAGCAAAGATTTTGAACATTGCTCCCACAGCTGCAGAAGATGCTGATCATGATAGAGAAAATGTTGTCAAAGAGAGTTCAGACTGAAGAGAAATGGAAGAAAGCAGAACCCCACAGTCACTCTCATTAACTAATAAAGCCGCAGTCAACATTTCACACACATAATGGGAGGAGGCAAGGGCTTGTACACAAATCAACTGAAAAGGACTCAGTACTTAAAAGCTACATTTTGGGCAAGACATGGGCAAACGTTCAGAGCAACTTCATCATTAGAAATACGAGATATGAAGCAAAAAGCTGGCATCCCAGACAACAACAAGCCTATGGACACAGGAAACATAATTTAAACTATATCACAAACATTTTCCCCACCACAAATTACCAAGTCTCACTAGTTCCTTGGTAAGCAAGAGTGGAAGCCTGATCTAAGAACACACTCTACATCCTCATGCACTGCTGTACATACGTGGAGTAAACTTTACAGGGTTGTTATTGAAGAGCGAGGAGTCAGTCACCTTCAACAAGTTGTTTTGCTGTCTTCGTGAAGTACTGAGCTAAAGGATCTCCTCTGTTATTAACACAGAGATAGGAACCTGGTAGAATTTAAGTACTAAAAATCAAGATCCTGGTGCCTAGATTATCGATTTGAAATATTTGTGTTCAAATATGGCTCTTTACTTCAGAAACAAGAAAATTAAAGTAAGATGTTTTTAGATCTGGTCTTTTTGTTCTAAAGTACATGGCAAAACAAAAGGATCTTGTTTTAAGATTCTTATACTTCTAAGGAAAAAGACCATGGCATGGACCTGGAGGTGGATTTTATAACCATGTTCCATCCAGAGTAGCATATTTTCTTAATGATAATAGCTGTTGTGCCTGGCTGCTAACTCTGGGTAGAAGTCAAAACCAGACAAAGCAGATTTACTCTCTTTCTGAAGGGAGATTTTTATCATATTATTTTCAGGGAAGAGGCTAAGCATGATCTTCAGTTGAATTCTGAACTTATTACCCAATGGACTTAAAGTTTCTTCTACTACCCAAAGGTTGAGAATATTTTATCTAATGTGGAAAAATAAAGGGATAGTTATATCAATCTTAGATTGCTTTCAGACAACTACTTTAAAAGTTCAGTTTAAATAGTTTCAATGAAAACTGGACCATCATCACATTCTGTTGAATCCTTTCGACCTCCAATTAACCAATGGGAATTATGGTTTATTCTTTAATGTACATTAATTTGGTTCAAGTAGGATCCAGACTGCAGAGCTCAGCCTTCTACTTGGATAAAGAAGAAAGCATTCAATCCCCCTCCATAGCAAATTCAGCCTTCCACAAGTCAGTTCTGCCAGTCAGTGATGGCTGCACTGCAAAACCTGCTTTGCAAATGTTTTGCTGGGTTTTGTTGCTAGGTGATGACTGGGAAAACTTTGCAATTCCTGCTGAGAGGTTTAAAAAAATGTGCCTGTAACCAGTTTCATATTAAAGAGGAGGAAAAAAATAGGGCAGCCTGCACCTTAATTCCTCCAGGTTTACTCCTTGCCCTATACTCCCCCTTAGCTGCCACGTAGAGAAATTGTGACCATCAGGAAATGTATACATACAACATTTGAGGAAAAAAAAAAAAAAAAGAAACAATGTTCAATTTATCACCAACCAAACCAGAGTAGAGTTAATAACACAGAACTTGTCAAATGCCTGCCTTTTACTCTGAACTAGACTTTAAATAATGGGATGGGGGAGGGAATGGCAGAGGAAGCGGGTGAATGGAGCAGAACCAACCCATTCTCCCAATGTTCTTTTCTATTCTACACATTGGCAAAGACCCTCTGCTTAAGAAATTGGCCTGAAGCTAGAGTCAGCTTGTACCTGAGCTGTGCTTCAGAAACCCTTGGCCTGGATCTGACTTTCCAGCCAAGCAGCAGGGATTCCTGGGAAAGCCTGGAGGCCTGTCTGAGGCCTCGTCCCATGTCAATGATTGATGAGGACAAGTGCGAAAGGTGACGCACTGTGAAATCAGACTGTGGCACAAAGAGTTAATCCTTGGGCTTTTTCCAAACTGGATCCTTTGAGAGAAAACATAATATTTATTCCTTCCTTTGTTAATTTTGCAGCTAAAAAAGCACTCTTGATATCTTACTCACTAGGCGAGATGCCAGCCTGCAACCTCCATAAAATTTCAGGAGATAAATACCACACTAGTGGCAGTAATTATTTGTCCTTGCATTATCATCATCAAATTATTTTAAACTGCTGATTTAACAAGTACTGTATTATAACCAATAGAAAGAGAAAAGCAGTTGTTTCTGCATACAAATTTCTTTCCACAGATTAAAGAACCTACCTACAAATCACAAAAAAGAAAAAAAAAACTGAGAAATTACAACTCTGCCACCTTGGGCTTCTCTATTCTTAGAAACTTGGAAACAGCTTGGTGGTAAGAGATCCTTTTCTCTCCTGCACTAACTCATTCACTCTTTCTCACTCCCCACTGGGTTCTCTCCTGGGAGGACAGGGAAGGCCATGTGTGTTTTTGACTTGGCTGCAAAGGCGAGTTTCTTGTACTTTCGCACCCTCCATAGCAGATGCACAAACTTCGGCAGAGTCTTTTTAACACTTCATTAATTATTGAGCTGTGCCAAGAGTAATTATTGGGCTATGCCAGGAGTCCTTTTCTCCCATATCAGTAAACAGTAATTTAGAGAAGGGGGGTTATAACCTTAGGGTGAGCAACGTTTTCCCCCCACAGCTGTGTGGTGAGCTCAACAATGATGGATATGCTTCAACAAATGAGGAGGTCCACAGCCCAGCCTCTGTTACATGCAGGAAATGTTATGGGCCAGCAAAAAGAACCCACCATGCTAATTCTGTGACGCAAAATTTGGAACATGTCATTTGCTAACAGATCCAAGATATCTTTTCTGACTTTGTGCTTTTGCCCTAATTTAATAATAATAATGATATCCAATAACAGCAAGGGAATTGACTTTCAGGATATTCCCGATACGTTGTAACGGGAACACGCTAACATTGATATAACACTTTCTCTTAATTACTAAGATTTCTTTTCTTTTGCTATTATTCAGTAAAATGTTAATTATCTACATGTCCTTAAATTAACAAATGTCATTTCATGGTCACTTGACAACCCTAACCAACTCTGAGAATCGGCAAAATAGAAATGCCTGTTTTCAACATTTTAAAAGACAAATCAGACACAGGAAAGGCTAGTTTGAGCTTTTGTTCCTCGGGCTACTTACAGCAGTGGTGAGAGTTTGCAGTTTGCATTTCAGAAAAAGAGAACCATGGGGTTAGAAGGCTACTTAGTGCAACACTCTTCCCATGCCATACGACAGTAAAATTCCCTCCAAACAACCCCCCAAAACATGATTATCCAATCTCTTTTTCAATGGAAGAGAATTCTTTTCTGTAAGATACAACTCATTCTACTTTCCAATGTTCAGCATTTGAGTGTTGTTCATTCTCCTAAAGTAAAATGAGTTTGTCTACTTTTAGCTTCTATTCATCAGTCCCTTAGTGGAGATATAAAACAACTCTGGAAATATTTCATGTCAGCTAGCCATCCCTAAATTGGTAGTTTTCAAACTTAAGGGTGAATAAGAAACACATGCTGCTAAAAATGCAGATTCCAGGGCCCCATAACCTAGAAGTTTGATCGTAGGAGTTCTTCAGGCGGTCCACAATAACACCTTGAGAAGCACCACTCTAAAGCTGTTCTTCCTGAGGCTAGATTTATTTTGATTAATTCTGAGGAACTACAGGTCACCAAAGAGTTCCATGTTGCCATATCTAATGACCAGTTTTCTGTTCTCATCTTATTCATGTTGGTCATTCTGTCCTTCTTGAAATGCTTTATTTACTTTTCCTCCTGCATCATTGTCTACTAACATATCACAATGGCTTCCTTGGGTACCCTTCAGAACGTATGAAGCAAACTCCCACCTCAGGGTTTTGTCCTTTCTTTTTCCTCTGCATAAAATTGTCTTCTTCCATTTATCTTCTATTTATGATGCCCTCCCTTCGCTATTTAAGGTTTCTGATCAAATAGCAACTCTTCAGAAATGGCTTTCCTGACCAACTTATCTGCAATAGCTCCTGACTCATTCTCTACCCCCTTACACTGCTTAATTCTCCATTACCAGTCATCATTGACACAATATTTATTTGCTCATGTGTTTTCTTTTGCCTCTCCAGTGAGATTAATGTAAGCAACAAACACACTGTTTCTTAAATTGCCATTCCCTCAGTGCCTAACACACGCCTGCACATAAGCCCTCAAAAAAAAAATACACGTCGAAAAATGAAAGAAAAGTGGTACTGAGTCCTTTCACAAGTCTGGTTAAGCCTGTCTATGTCCCCCCAAAGGTGTGCTGCCCAGAACACCTCACAAATTCCACATGTGGCCTGACCAGAATAAAATGGAATAATCTATCCCCTTGTTTGCAATACTAGATTTGTACAAACATGGCATCCATTTTCATTCACTTTTAGGGGCAGCTATGTCACATTATTGAATCACATTGAGCTTATGCAGCTGCTAAGCCACATTGCCCTGTGCAGCTGGATATTTGGAACCAAGCTCAGGATTTCACATGCATCCCCTGTTAAATGTTCTCTGATTAAATTTGCTCCAGCCCATTAAAATTCTTTGGGATACTAATTCTGTCGTTAAGCACGTTCCTACATCAGTAGCTCTTCCACATTCATTTCATATGCCTACTGATGCATTTTCTTGTTCTAATCATTATTGAAAAACCTAGGCAGTGAAGAGGAGTTAAAAACCAAAGTTTGTATCTGAGCACTACCATTTACTAGTTGTGTGACCAACCCTGGCGAAGCTAATTAAGTTCTCTGACTCCCTTTTCCTCATATATAAAATGGAGATGATAACTGTGATAAGTTTATTGCATAATTAAATAAGATTATGAAATGTTTAGTACCGTACCTGACATGTACAAGGCAGTGTTATCCTAACACTCAGTGCAGTGCCTGACACACAGTGTGCACTAAATAAACTTTTGTTGGTTTTTGACCAGGACAAGGACACAATCTGTGTGGTAGGACTCTAGAATTGTATATCAGGGTTATCGACTATCCATTAATTAGCATGCTTTGACATTCAATTAGTTCCTTGACTGGTTATGAATATATACCCTGGTGTTATCATCCTATTTGCCTTTTTCCATTTTATTTTTTAAAAATTCAAGAGAAACAGTCAAATGCAATCTTGAAGTAAGGATACTCTATGTTTGGTACAGTCTCCAGAGCTACCAAATATCCCTGTCAAAACCACAAAATTTGATGGACAAGGTCAACAAGTTCCTAACTAGGCATACCTGGTGCTCATCATCCCCACAAAAGAGGACCAAGGCAACAGATAAACAGCTAAGAGTTGACTGCTGTGTTGAAGGGATAGCACTGGAGTGCAGTGGAGGAGTAAAGACGCAGGTGTGGTGATTGGAAGCCCGAGGGCAGCATGAAGGTACTTGGCCTCTGCAGCGCCATCTCCCCTGCCTGGATCAGATTTTCCTGGAGTCAAGAGGGAGGTAGAAACACATCGAACAAGAAAATGTAAGCAGAAGAATCCCAACTGCCCCGCCACCACCACAAAAGCCTACTCTCCTTACTGTAAGAGAATCCCACAGTCCTCACAAGCCCTGAACCCAGTTAGGAAAGCTGCTGGGAATTTATGCAGCTATATTGTCCCAAATTAGAAGTACAAGGTTGTGCATTATCCCCCTCCCACCCAGGCCCTGTGGGCCAAGTTGCTGCAGCATAGCACTATTTTGAGACCAGAGCCACCTCTGGGGTATGCCATGCTCTGGGGCCTAGTAGCCACTGCACCTCTCCAGCACTGGACCTCCATCTTCTTTCTACCAAACCCAAACTGGGGGCTGAACACCACAATCCCAGCAGTGCAGAGGCTGGGCCCAGGATTGGCTGTGACTCTGGACCTGCATAGCAGGAAACCAAACCTTGCGATCCACACTTCCAGCTGGAGAAATAGTCTGGCAGTACCACCCAAGGCAAACCCACCCTTGAGCTGACCAAATTGTTGTATACGTTCTCCTAAGCAGGAAAGGTCTTCAAGCCTCCAAGCAGCTGACACTCTCCAGGCCAGCACAGCAACTACGTATTCATACCCAGGACTTGATTAATAGCCCTGCAGGGCCCCTACCCCCTGCCAACAAGTCTCTGGCATGACCAATGACTCTGTACCTGCAATCGGGGTCTGAGAAACAGCTCTGAGGGCAGCCCCTGGCAGACACACCCCCAGGCTGGTCAAGCTACTGTGCATCCACATCCTGGGCCTGAGAAACATTTCTGCAGGCTACCCCTGGCAGGCAGGCTCCCCGGTCAGCCAAGAAGCATGGTGCCCACATCCCAGGCCTGAGAAGCAGCCACATGGGCCATGCCTGGAAGGCATGCTCACAGGCCATTCAGATAACTGCGTGCATACACTCCCAGTCAGAGTAACTTCCCTGTAGCTCCAACCCCAGCCCCAAGTTGGTTAACCCACTACATGAACACATGCACTCCTGAAATGAGAAATAGGCTGGCAAGCCCACCCCCAGCAAAGCCACACCACCTCTGCCACAAAGTCTCTCAGCCTAGGCCACTGAGACACTCACAAACATCACTAGTGTGGATTACAGCTAAATAAATTACATGGAGAATATACTACTGCATCCACATAGAACTAAAGCCAATACATCCCAGTAAAGTGACATTTTAAGACCCATTTACATAAATGAGTCTTTCCTGATGAAACCTACATCCTAAAATTGGAAGAAACAGCTCTTTCACCAGATGCATAGAAATCAAAATAGGGACACATTTAACATGAAGAAGCAAGAAAACATGCCACTTCCAAAGGAACATGTAAGTTTTTGGTAACAGATGCTAATCATAAGGAAATATACAAACTGCCACAAAAAGAATTCAAAACAATTATCTTAAGGAAATTCAGTGAGATATGATAGAACACAGATAGAAAATTTAATGAAATCAGGAAAACAATTCATGCATGATTTGAAGGAAAACATTCAACAAAAAGATAGATATAATGTAAAAGAACCAAACAGAAAATCTATAGCTGAAGAACTCAATGAATGAAATAAAAAATACAATTGACAGTTTCAACAATAGACTAGATCAAGCAGAAGAAAGAATTTTTGAAACATGAAGACAGTTCATTAGAAATAACACAGGCAGACAAAGAGAAAAAGAATGAAGAAAGCCTACAGGATTTATGAGACATGGTTAAGTGAACAAATATTCACATTTGGGCATCCCAGAAGGAAAATAGAATGGAAATGGTGTAGAAAACGTATACAAGGAAATGGTAGCTGAAAACTTCCCAAGTCATGGGAGAGAGATGGACATTCAGATTCAGGAATCTCAAAGAATCTCAAATCCATTCAACCCACACAGATCCTCCCTAAGGCACATTATAGTCAAATTTTCAAAAGTCAAAACAAAGAAAGAATTCTAAAAGCAGCAAAAGAAAAGCATCAAATCATATATACAGGAATCCCCATTAGATTGACACTGAATTTCTCAGCAGAAACTTTACAGATATATATGTTCAAAATACTGAAAGAAAAACACTCTCAACCAAAATATTATACCCAACAAATATACCTTTCAGAAGTGAAGGAGAAATAAAATCTTTCACAGACAAGCAAAAACGAAATTAATCTTCACTAGACCAGCCTTACCAGAAATGCTCAAGGGAATCTTACATCTGGAAGTGAAAAGACAACTACTACTTATGAAAGCATGTGAAACTATAAAACTCACCAGCAGAACTAATAAACAAAGGAGAAAGGAAAAGTAATCAGGTCTTATTGATACAGAAAACCACCCAACCACAAAAATAAATAATAAGAGAGAAAGTAAGGAAGAAAGGATATATAAAACAATCAGAAAACAATCAATAAAATGACAGGAATAAGTTCTCACTTATTATTAATAACCTTGAATATAGACTGATTAAATTCCCCATGTAAAAGATATCAACTGTCTAAATGGATTTTTTAAAAGCCAAGACTCAACTATATGCTGCCTACAAGAAAGTCACCTCAATTGTAATGACACACATAGACTGAAAGTGAGGGAATGGAAAAATATATTCCATGCGAATGGAAACCAAAAGCGAGCAGGAGTAGCTATGCTTATATCAGGAAAAAAAAAAACAGACTTTAAGTCAAAAAGACACTAGGAAGGACATTATACAATAATAAAGGGACCAATTCAACAAGAGACTATAACAATTGTAGGTATATATGCACCCAAAACCAGAGCATCCAGATATAAAGGCAAATATTATTATATTGAAAAAGAGAGATAGATCCCAATACAATTATAGTTAACGACTTCAGCACTCCAATCTGAGCATTAGACAGATCATCTACACAGAAAAATCAAAAAAGAAACATCAGATTTCAGTGACACCATAGACCAAAAGGACCTAGCAGACATTTATAGAACATTTCACCCAACAACAGCAGAATATACATTATTTTCATCAGCCATAGAACATTCTCTAGAATTGACCATATGTTAGAACACAAAACAAGTTTCAAAAATTTTTTTAATTGAAATCGTGCCAAGTATCCTATCTGGCCACAGTGGAATAAAATCAATAATCAATAACAAGAGGAACATTTGAAACTATACAAATACATTGAAATTAAACAGCACGCTCCTGAAAGTTAAAACATCACATGTTCTCACTTATATATGGAAACTAAAAGAAAAAGTTGATATCATAGAGGGAAAAAGTAGAGCAGATAATATTAGAGACTGGGAAGGATGGGAGAAGGTCAGACAGGGAGACATTTGTTAAAGTTACAAAGTTACACCTAGATGAGAGGAATACATTCTATTGTTCTATAGTACTATAGGATGACTATAGCTAACAATAGTATATTATATAATTTCAAGTAGCTAGAAGAAGGATATTAAATGTTCCCAAAACAAGGAAATGATAAATGTTTGAGATGATGGCTATGTTAATTACCCTTATCTGATTACTTACATTATACATATCACATCACTACCACACAAGTATGTAGTATTAATTTATTTATTGGGTATTAATTTTGAAATTTTAAAAAAGAAAGAAAATTTAATTTATTTGGCATGACTTAGTGAACCCACTGCTTTCTTTTCTATATATCCATAAATCCCAGTTTCTTCTGGGATCGATATTTGGATTACTAGTTTGTCACTAAGTCATATGTCCCTCTTCTAATGCTTTTTCCATACTTCATAGTTCCCTAAGTACTAAGCTCATGCACAGTTTTTCTCAGTGCCCTGGAATAGGTAGCCCAAAATAGAAAACTAGTACTTATTTGTTGCCACTAAGATGCTCCCTTACAAATTTAACATACCTGAAGTTTCAAGAGTCTCTTACCAATATCATTCCTGCATTTGTTAGTTTATCCCCAGCCATTTCTAAGAAAAGTATGTATCTACACGGGCACTTCAAGAATATGTATCAGAGAAGCAGAGTTTGTATAGTATGAGCTTCTCTTCCCCTTTTCATCATATTTCAAAAACAGGAAGGCAGAGACCTTCCTATTTTTCTGAATAAATATTTTGAATACGTAGTCAGAATTGTTTATTTCATTAACTGAGACTTAAATCTTCATGCCAGGCTGCATTGTTGAACAGCCTCTCTACCCACAGGCAGGGAAGATTCCTATCAGCTTTGATGGTAATCCTTCCAGATCCAGGCTTTCCAAGACTAGTCACTTACTGGGTGATATGGTTTGGCTGGGTCCCTGCCCAAATCTCATATTGAATTGTAGTTTCCATAATTCCCTCATGTTGTGGGAGGAATGAGGGCGGTTTCCCCCATACAGTTCTCTCAGTAGTGAATAAGTCTGGTGAGATCTGATGGTTTTATAAAAGGAAATCCCTTTCACTTGGCTCTTATTCTCTTTTCTTGTCTGCTGCCAGGTGAGATGTGCCTTTCACCTTCCACCATGATTGTGAGGTCTCCCCAGCCACGTGGAACCATGAGTCCATTAAACCTCTTTTATTTGTAAATTGCCCAGTCTTGGGTATATCTTTATCAGCAGCGTGAAAATGGACTGAAACACTAGGCACCCTGTAAATATCAGTTTTCATTATTAGGACTAACTAGTCTTCAGAAAACCTAATACTGATCTCTTCTAAACTCTTGTAACATTTTATCCACACTTCATATGAGAGCTTAGTCTGATATTTTCTGTATTGTAAGAGCCTCAAGTACAGAGACTGCAGTTTATTTTTTACATTAAAAATTCCATAGTAAGTGGATCCAAAAATTACAACTGTGACTTTATTAATATCTTTATTGTCTGCAGTAACTAAATATTTCTAAATTATCTTAAAGGATACTCTTTTTTGATTGTTTTAAACAGCTAATCTTCATTTCCTTGGTGAATAATTTTCCGACGTAGAATACAAAAGTGAATTTTATTTCAGGATATTCTGAATTATAGTAACTGCTGGAGGTTAGTGGACTGCTACCGGCTACAGTTTATTTATTTACATGGCTTTTAAAGGTGTGCCCATTCAACCTCTGGGCTCACCACCAGAGAATGCAAATTTTTGTCACTTTGAAAATTAATTAAATGAACTAGGAGGATAAAAAATGTTTTCCATCACCATATGGTAGCTTTTTTGTTCTTATGAATGGATTTTAACTTTGATAGAAAATAGTCTGCACATTTAATTTCACCTCTCCAGAGCAATTAGGAGCCAATTTACAAGAAATGCTCCTACTAATAGTAGGCCATTGATAGCCACGTAACTTTTCTGAACCTATATTTCTAGGCAAGATGAACAAAACATGCATATGTGTGAGCAGGCATGTTCACCTCAAAGAGCTAACACAATTTTGAATGATGTTTCTGTGACTATTGACTGGTTTGTTCTTTGGGTGATTTTACTCTAAAGCCAAGGACCTTCCCACCACACCACATTAGCACTCTGAAAGAATGCAACATGGCTTCTGAGAACCAAAAGCTTCATTCATCTAAAACAACATCAAGAAAATCTGTTAAAACACATCAACCAATGCAATACAATAGAGAGCCTAGAATAAACCCACACATTTGTGGTCAATTGATTTTTGTTAAAAGTGCCAAGAACACACAATGGAGAGAAGATAGTATCTCCAATAAGTGGTGCTGGGAAAACTGGATATCCACATGCAGAAGAATAAAATTGCACCCTTATCTCATCTCATACAAAAACTAAGTCAAAATAGATGAAAGACTTGAATGTAAGACATGAAACTGCAAAACTACTAGAAGAAAATATAGGGGGAGATTTTCACAGCATCGGTCTGGACAATAGTTTTTTTGACATGATCTCAAAAGCACAAGCAACAAAAGCAAACCTAGACAAACAGAATTGCATCAAACTAAAAAGCTTCTGAACAACAAAGGAAACAACAGAGTGAAGAGACAATCTACAGACTGGGAGAAAATACTTGCAAACCATACATCTGATAAGGGGTTAATATCCAAAATATCCCAGGAACTCAAACAACTCAATAGTAAGAAACAATCCAATGAAAAAATGGTCAAAGGGCCTGAATAGACATTTCTCAAAAGACATGCAAATGACCAAGTATATGAAAGAATGCTCAACATCACTAAATATTAAGGAAAATACAAATTAAAATCATAATGAGATATCACCTCATATGTGTTACAATGTCTGTCACCAAAAAAATGAAAGATAAATAAGTGTTGGTGAGGATGTGGGGGGGAAAGGAGCTCCTATACACTGTTCATGGGGAGGTAAATTAGGACTGCCATTATGAAAAATAATATGGAAGTTTTTCAAAAAAATTTAAGAGTAGAATTACCATATGATCCAGTAATCTCACTACTGGGTACATATCCAAAGGAAATGAAATCACTATCTCAAAGAGATATCTCCATTCCCATGTAGATTGCAGCATTATTAGCCAAGATATGAAATCAACCTAAACATCCATTAATGGATGAATGTATAAAGGAAATGTGGTACATATACACAGTAGAAAACTATTCAGCCTTAAAAAAAAAAAAAGAAATTCTGTCATTTACAACAACACAGGTGAAACTGCAGGTCATTACGCTAAGTGTAATAAGCCAGGCTCAAATCTCATTTATGTGCGGAATCTAAAAAAGTAACTCACAGAAGTAGAGAGTAGAATCCAGTGGGGGAGGAATGGGTCCTCCACATTCCTTTGACCCCATTGGTCAAAGGGTACAAAGTTTCAGTTAGATAGAAGGAATAAGTTTTTGAGCTCTATTACACAGCATGGTGACTATAGTTAAAAATAATGTAATGCGTATTTCAAAATTGCTAAGAGAATAGATTTTAAGGGTTCACACCACAAAAAAAAGTATGTGAGGTGATGATTAATTTAATTATTTTATGCTGTATACTTGTATCAAAATATCACATTGCACTCCATATACATATCACTTGTCAATTAAAAATAGAAATTTTAAAGGAAAATGTGAAAAGACGCCTTGTTATTAGCGACAATTATTTAACTTTATGAGGAAAAAATTTACTGACCATTTAAACACACACTTCAAGATGCCTGGTACATGGTGGTGTGTAGTCATTTGAGATTTTGCATTGTAGTTACAATGTTTACAGTAGTGGAAAGAATTGTGTCTTCACTGCTTTTCTTACAGTGGGAATTATGGTTGAAGTCAAATTTCGCATGCATTGACATGAACAAATATTTGGCGCTTTTCTTGATATCTTATTTGTATTAGTTTGTTTTGCATTGCTATCAATAAATACCAGAAACTGGGTACTTCATAAAGAAAAGGTTTGCAGGCTGTACAAGCATGAGACCAGCATCTGCTCAGCTTCTTGTGACGCCTCAGGCAGCTTTTACTCATGGCAAAGTGAAGGGGGAACAGGCATATTGCATGGTGAGAGAAGGCGCAAGAGAGAGGGGAGAAGGTGCCAGGCTCTTTTTAGCAATCAGGTCTCACAATAACTGATAGAGTGAGAACTCATTTATTACTCTGAGGACAGCACCAAGCAGTTTATGAAGGATCTACCCCAATAACCCAAACACAAACACCTCTGACTAGGCCCCCACCTCCAACATTAGGGATTATACATCCATGAGATTTGAAGGGGACAAACATTCAAACTATATTACTATTACTATTACTACTACTATTACTATTAATTTGTCCTTGGAGTTTTCCTGCTTTATGTGTGGTCCAGGGTCAGCTAAAGATTTCAGAGGAGTTTACGTGCAGATTATGACATTACATAATAGAGAGAAATGATGATAGGAATGATAGGTGACAATTTTTCTGCCTAGATGCCATAAAGTTCAATAACTTAATCATGATATATCTTTATATAGATGATTTTGTATCAGTTTTCTCTGGTATGTGATGTGCCTTTTGATCTTCAGATTCAGTTTATGGGGCATTTCTCTGTGATCCAGTTTCTTGGATTTCCCTTCACTCACTTCTTCACTTTTGAGCTGCTTTGGTAGCTTCAAACTCCATTCTCTGACTCCTGAGCCAGGAAGACGGCGGCTTCTTACTTAGAAATAGTTGTGATGTCCTGTGTAAAACCGATGGTGATAATAAGTGATAAGCTATATATAAACGTAAATGTTTCCCAGAAAATGTTCCTTTCATCAAAGATCAACTCCTCTCTAGTTTTTCCTACCTCTTCAGTATATTAAGCTCATTAAAATAACTTTTGCCTAGATTTTGTAATTTTATCTGTGGAAGGGTTAGTCTGATAAGAGATACTCTGCTATTACTGAAAACAGAAACTAGATATTAACTTTCACAATGTCAGTTATATTATAATATTTTCATTTATTTCTGCATCCAAAGTTCCCCAAAGAATAGTCTTTGTTATATATTTAAATGAATTAAAATATCACCATTGTTTCTTTTACCATATTTTATTTAAGGATGATTTCTTTATTTAGGTTTCACACTATATTATGAGTATTTTGTTTCCTGAGTTCTTTCATGTTTAAATATATATGGCCTGCAAACTTTCTATTTGAATGGTAACATAGATGGATATAATATTCTTGATCACTGATATTTTTTCCCTTCAACTTTGCAGCTTTTTCTTCATTCTTCAGTCATTGAGTGATGATCAAGGGATGCTAAAACTAGAGGGCAACATTTTGATGAGTCATAGAATATAAAATAATCTCAGAATATTTCTGCTCAATATACTTAATAATTAGAAAGGGGGAAATGTTTCTTTTACAGAAGAGAAATTTAGTGAACACCGTCTTAATTATGTAACTAAAATTAGCATTACCAATGCCAAGACAAACGAACATCTTATGCCCGCTAATCTGATGCCCTGAAAAAGACACACTGGCTCATGGTATTCTTGCCAAAAATACATAACCTGAATCTAATAATGAGGCAACATTAGACAAATCCAAACTGAGAGACATTCTACAAAATAACTGCCCTGTACTCCTCAAAAATGTCAACATCAAGAAAACTGAAAGGTGGAAGAATTGCTTTGGATTAAAGGAGACTAAAAAGACAGGATAACTAGGCAATGCATAGTCCTCAATTGGATTCTATATGAGGAAAACATGTCAATAAACAGTACATTATGACAAATGACAAAATTTGAATATAAACTGCAGACTTAAAAATGGTGTGGTAACAATGTTACCTGCTTTTCAAAATTGCTCTGTGATTATTTAAGATAATGTCCTTGTTCTTTGGAAATATATAACTATGTATCAAGTATGCTTCAGACAAAAATTATATACATCTATGTAAAATATAGAGAGAGAATAATAAAAATGGGGCAAAATATTAAAAATTGATAATTTGGGGTAAAGCATATATAGGAATGCCTTTCATTATTCTTACATTAGAGAAAAATTAAAATTATATTACAATTGAATACAATCAGAACAAAAAATACAGGTGAAGCACAGAGAGTTAGAAAGTAGGGTAAAAGTATTAAAGGCTTTACCTTTCATAGGAGGAAATCAGTCAGTACTGTCAAAAATTGAAATATTTTCATTTCAAAAAGTAATATTGCTGATATCTTAATGGTTTTTAAAATCTTTCTTTAAGCTTTGGATCTTTGAGGAAGTAATATGTCTTGTGGAGAAAAACATCAAAAACTCAAAAATCCTGCATTCAAATTCTAGTAAATTAGGATAAAATTAAATGTATTCTTACCAACTAGTAGGTTGTGATTCTATTTTTATGAAACTATTTCTGTATATGTATATGTATCTATCTATTGCTCCACCTATCAATGCATCTGTCAGTCTCTGTATGTGCATATAGGTTTGACTGTAGTAATGTTCACCAAATCTTATACTATGTTACTTCTAAGTAATTTTTTCTTTGTACTTTCCATACGGCTTAAAATTTTGAAAAGTATGTATTATTCTTATAAAACTAAAGTGTGTACTCTAACATATATAAAGGCACTTACATCACATTTACATTTTGATTCTTAAAACATAATGGTATTAATTTTAATTTGATAAAATATTAACATGCTAAAGTCATTTCCAGTTCTATAAACAAACTAAAAACCCAACACAAAGTATCTGCACCACATTTCAAGAGTAATGAGTTCAATCATGTTAAGGTTATAATTTTGTTAGTCTGTTCATTTTTTTCCTCTCAATGCAACTAGAAATTAATTCTTTGTCAGTCTTAACAATTAGTGTTCTTATCTTTTTTCTGAAATAAAGATGACATTAGATCAAAATCTTTTTATTTTTCTTCTTTTAAAAAAACCACTGTAATAGCCTAGTCGTGACAAGCATTTGATAATATCATCTGCATAGAAAAATAAAATTCAGTGATTTTACAATCATTCCTACCAACTACTCCATTTGGTATATGGCTAAATTAAAAGTTCTCTCTCAGATTCATCTTCAATTCATCCTTTATTTGAATTATCCCATGTAAGCTACAGCACACATTTTTGAGTTGTAATTTCTTTCTGCATCCACCTAGTACATCTGATGAATTCTAACTGGACTCTAAGTTCCTTGAGAGGAGGCACCTCATCGTAATCATGTATATACCCCCAGAAAATTAAGATAAATTCTGACATTGAAAGGTCTCTTTGCTGGCTGACCAAGAGCAGTCTGCTTGCAAAAACTAACAGACACAATGGCTCTACGTAATTCCAATGTTGGGGCCAGATGTATGTATCTGCCTTCTATAAAATGAATATCGCACGTTGTGGGAACTATGTCCTCCTAAACAGATCAGAGAGGTTTGAGTGACCAATTACCGCTTCGTTTTATGTGTGTGTCTGTGACAGAAACTTCTCTATTGCCCAGGCTGAAGTGCAGTGGTGTGATCGTAACCCATTTCAGCCTCTACTCCTGGGTTCAAGCAATCCTCCCACCTCAGCCTCCTGAGTAGCTGTGCCCAGCCGAATTACTGCTTTTGTGTTCAGCCCAAGAAACAATTGAATGTTCACTGTATACCAGGCACTGTGTAAGACACAAGGAATATAGCTATAACTAGTAGTACTTTCCCAGAAGGACTTCCCAGACTGGTGAGTGAGATGGATAAGTAAAACAGTTGTCCAAACCAGGTCAGAGCCCTCCCTCACTGTCCATAAAGGCTACAACCACCCTTTAATAAATAATTGTGCTTGCCCTCTGTAGTCTAGGAAATCCTGGAAATTAAGCAAGGCCTGATAAAGTGACTCCTTCAAGAGTCACCTGTGATGTTCAGTGAATCAACAAAGCCTTGACAGTTTTCTTACAGCCTCTACACCCTATCTATAACCACATTCTTTCCAGTCTCTCTCCAATTCCTCTTAGATTCATTCCCTTTTTTGCTTTCCCATCTATACTTCACAACTTTATTACATTGTATCTCCATCACTTTAATCCTTTCACGGCAATGTAAGGTTCATGTTTTGATTCACCCTCAAGATCTTCTTATTAGAGAAGAGGGCCCATGCCTACTTTGTCTCTGTTCCCTGGCAGAGCCTGTTCCAGAGTCCTGTGTGCTGTAAGAATTTCATAAACTCTGTTGAATGAATCAGAATTCTAACATAATATCATCTCCAATAATCAATATTGATTATGAAGCTGATAAAAAAAAATGAGTTTGTCCAACTGGAGTCACCTGGAACGTTTCCAGTGACCCCAAAGATGAGAATTACCACATGTACTGCTAAGCAACCATAAAATCCAGCAAGCAAAAATCATCCAAACTGTCTCATGACTCATAGTTCAGTTCATCAGTAGGACTGCATCTTTGTCTACTCTAGTTGTTGACTCACTTTCATCTCTGGATATCAGATTATTGGTTCCCTTATAAAATAGCTTCTAGTATCTCCTCATACGATACTCAGAACCCACTGATGTACCCACTATGACACTACCTCCTGGATCTTGGCCAAATCCTGATGTTGGAAAGAATACTAGGTCCTAAATCATCATGCCTTTGTATTTTATTTATGTCACATTCCAAGTGTGGTTTGCACTTATTGATAAGAATTTCCCAGTCTTCAGTTTTAAATACTGATTTATGTGTCCCATTAAAATCTCCTGGGCTAACGTTGTGCTTGATGATATAGAACACAGAATCTTCACATCTTAAAGACCTTTCATCAGAGTTGAGCCAATAATTATTTTCTTTACTGATACGTACTTTTATTTATAAAATTAATTCATGAAGATGTACACATATAATCTCAGAAATATAGAGAATAGGCCGGGCGCGGTGGCTCAAGCCTGTAATCCCAGCACTTTGGGAGGCCGAGACGGGCGGATCACGAGGTCAGGAGATCGAGACCATCCTGGCTAACACGGTGAAACCCCGTCTCTACTAAAAATACAAAAAAAAAAATTAGCCGGGCGAGGTGGCCGATGCCTGTGGTCCCAGCTACTCGGGTGGCTGAGGCAGGAGAATGGCGTAAACCCGGGAGGCGGAGCTTGCAGTGAGCTGAGATCCGGCCACTGCACTCCAGCCTGGGCGACAGAGCAAGACTCCGTCTAAAACAAAAAAAAAAAAAAAGAAATATAGAGAATAATAGTGGGTGTCTACTTTCACTTCCCCTCCAGTCAATCTTATTCCCAGAGGTAACCACCAAGAACAATTTCGTATATATTCTCCCAAACATTGTTCTATGCATTTTAATATATATAAGTAAATATTCATAACTATACATGCAACCTACTCTATAACTTGTTCCTATATAGTTATTTTATATAAATGTAGTAATATGATAGATTATGATAGATTATTCATTCATTCAACATGTTGCATCGGTTCCTACTATGTGCTGTGTAGTGCTATAGGTACTGAGATGCAACAATGAACCAATGAACAAAAGAATGCCCTTGGCCTCAAGGAGCTTACATTCTGCTCAGCATACTTACACACTGAAGTATACTTACATACTTTACATACATATTATGCATAAATGGTTTTTTACCAAAATAGATTATACTACATCTTTTTTAGTACTCTTGGAGCTTCTTCAGAGCATATCAGCTCTATCAGAACATAAAGTACATATACATCTACATCACTGTAAACAAATAATAGATTGATAAAAAATTGCATCTTATAAAATAGACTAAGATTTTATATCCAGAATATATGTTTAAATCCTACAAATTAATATCAAAATATATAAATAAAATCAGGTAGAAGCAACCTAAGTGTCCACCAATGGATGAATGGACAAAGAAAATTTTATATATATATACACATATAGAGAGAGACAGAGTATACACACATATATAAACAAAATATATATAAACATTTTATATATAGAATATATATAAACATTTTATACATAGTGTATATATATAACATTTATATATATATAGTATACGCATACACACACACAATGGGATATCATTGTGTGTATATAAAAAACCACCAAAATAATGAAATTGTGTCATTTGCAGCAACATGAATGGAACTGGAGGTCATTATATTAAGTGAAATAAGCCAAGCACAAAAATGCAAACATCACATGTTCTTACTCATATGTGGAAGCTAAAAAAGGTGGATCTCATTAAGATAGAAAGTAGATTGGTGGTTACCAGAGGCCAGGAAGGGCAGAGGGGAGGGGGGATACAAAGAGGTTAATTAACGGGTATAAATATACAGTTAGATAGAAGAAATAAGACCTAGTATTAGATAGATCAGTAGAGTGACTATAGTTTGTAATAATCTATTGTACATTTCAAAAGAGCTAGAAGACAGTAATTTAAATGTTTCTATCACAAAGAAAAATTAAATATTTAAGGTAATGAATATCCCAACTACCCTGATTGATCTTGACACATTATATGAGTATATTAAAATATTACATGTACCCCCAAAATATGTACATCTATTATGTATCATTAAAATAAATATATGAATAAAATCCAAAAAAACTGAAAAATATGAAAAAATAATTCACATTTTTAAAACTAAATATATAAATCTCAAAAACTACCTGACATTGCTATAAATAAGGAAAATTAAAATTAAAATCAAAACACTTGGAACTTCTACTTCTAACAAAAATGGAGTAACAAGGACCAGAGTTAGCCTCTGCCCAAAACAACTTTAAAAACTAGACAAAATATACGCACGTAAAAGAACAGCTTTCAGACATTAGAATCAGGTGGCACAAGAAAGAGGGGAAATAAGGGAAGTCCAACAATCATTCCAGCTTACTGTCTGGAGGAATATTCCAGGTCAAAGTTCAGGGAGAACTCAGAACTCAAATGTTGCCCACACATCTTTCTGAATAGAAGACAATGAAGAAATGGAGTTGACAGTCTGGGAGATCAAGGCGAAGTACAGAGGAGAAAGCTGAACAGAGAGAGAACTCTAGAGATCTTCAGAGGGTCCTCTTTGAGTCTTTTAGCTAAGTACTGATCAACACACGCTTGTGAGGAAACTGAGGCCAGGAAAATAATTACTTGAAATGATTAAAAGGTATAAGCCCAAGAACTTACACAGGGCTAAAAGCAGTTCCTGTTCTCATCATCAGATTGAATTAAAAAGTAAAATCGAACTATATGTTGTCTGCAGTAAACTTGCTTTGAATAGAAAGATACAAGTAGATTAAAGTTAAAGGATATACCAGGCTAACACTAATCAAAAGAAATCTGGAGTCCCTACATTAATCTAAGAAGGTCAATATGCTAAAAGGACATAATAATCCTAAGTGTTTATGCACCTAATAGAGCTTCAAAATATATGAAGTAAAACGGATGAAACTAAAAATAAATAAACTATTTATAAGTAATAGTAAAACAGAATTAAATTGGAAATCAACAACATAAAGACAACTGAAAAATCTTCAAATATTTGGAAACTATATAATATACTTCTAAATAATCCATATATCAGGAGAAAATCAAAGGGGAAATCAGAATGTAATTTAAACTGAATAAAAACAAAAACATGCCATATCAAAATTTGTCGTATGCTACTAAAGCAGAACTCAGAGAAAAATGTATAATACTAAGCATTTATATTAGAAAGAAGAAAGATCTCAAAGAGTTCAGCTCCCACGTTACAATTGGGCAAAAAAGAAAGGCAAGTTAAACCCAAAGTTGGCAGAGAAAAATAAATAATAAAGAGAAGAATAGAGACAAATTATAGAAAGCCATCAATAAAATTAAAAATCTGGTTATTCTTAAAGACAAATGAAATTAACAACACTCTAGCTAGGCTGATCAGGAAACAAAGAGAAGACACAAATTGCCAATAACAAGAATTTGAGAAATGACATAATTATAGATAGTTTTGATTATAAAAGAACAGAAAGGGAATGTTATTTAAAAAATTATGTCGATAAATTTAACCACTTAGATAACATAGGCAAATACCTTGAAAGGTGTAGCCTTCCAAAGCTCACTGAAGAAGAAACAGCCTGAGTAGCCCTATATCTATTAAAGTTAAGTGGATAGTTTAAAGTCTTCTCACTAAGAAAACCTCAGGCATAGAAGGCTCCACTGGTGAACTCCACTGATCATTTAAGTACTCTTTTAGAAAATTGAAGAGAAGGTAGTGTTTTCCAATTTATTCTATGAGGTGAGCATTTCCATGTTATCAATACCTAATAAAGGCATTGCAAAACAAGAAAATGATAGATCACTATCCCTCACTGACATAAATGCAATCATCCTTTACAAAGGTTTAGCAAACTGAATTCAATATAAACAGAAGAGATAGTACATCATGGCCAAGTGGAGTGGTCTTATTCCAGGAATATAAAGTTGATATACCATCCAAAGTCAATCAATGTGATTTATCATATTAACAAACTTTTTTTAAAAGACCATATAATCATCTCAACAAATGCAAAAAAAAAAAAAAAAAGAATTTGTCAAAATTCAACATCTATTACTGATTAAAATTTCTCAGACAATTAAAAACAGAAGTGAATTTCTCAAATTCTCAAAAGGTCCTCTATGAAAAATCTATAGCTAACATAGAATATATGAATATCTTTATATAATATACATATATATTATATCTATAGCTAACATAGAAAAATCTATAGCTAAAATTTAATAGTGAGAGGCTGAATACTTTCCCCCTCAAATCAGGAAAGCGATAAGGATGTTCACTCTTACTTCTAGTCAACATTATTCTAGACATTCTAGACAATACAGTAAGTCGAGAAAACGAAATAAAATCTTCCATATTAGAAAGAAGTCTACAAAGAGCTATTAGAACTAACAAGTTTAGCACATTTGAAAGAGACATGGTGACTATACAAAAATCAATTTTATTTCTATATACTAGTAGAGAAAATCAGAAACCAAAATTAGAAAAACAGTTCTACTGTTGCTGTAGCAAATTACCACAAACTCTGTGGCTTATAACAACATAAATTTATGATCTTAAAGTTCTGTATGTTAGAAGTCTGACACGGGTCTCATTTGGGGTAAAATGAAGGTGTTGCCAAGGCTGTTTTCTTTTCTGGAAGTATGAGTGAATCTTTTCTAGCTCCAGAGGCTTCTGATTCCTTGGATTACAGACCACATTCTCTACCTCCAAAGCCAGAAAGTGACCTTGAGGTTGGCAATAATTTCTTAAATACAACAGAAAAGCACAAACTATGAAAGAAAATAATAAAATAAATTTGATGAAAGTTAAAAATAGTTGCTCTTTGAAAGATACCATTGCCAAAAAAGAAGACACGTCACAAATTGGAAGAAAATATATACAAAACAGATCCAACAGAAGACTTGTATCTAGAATATATAAAGAATTGTTACAACTCCATAATAAGACATACAGTTGAAAAAAGCAATGGGGAAAAGATTCAGATACATCACCAAAGAAGATACATGAATGGAAAATAAGCAGCTGAAAAGATGTACAATATAATTAGTCTTTGGAGAAATACAAATTAAAATGACAATGACATACCACTACACATCTACTATTAATAGAATAGCTAAAATTTGAAAGATTGACTGAGTGTTGAAGAGGATGTGGATCAACTGGAACTCTCACTGTGGGAATGTAAAAAGTTACCATCACTTTGAAAACAATCTGACAGTTTCTTTAAAAGTTCAACATAAACCTGCCATACAATCCAGCCCTTCCATTCCTAGGCACCCAAGAGAAATAAAAGTATACAGACACACAATTCTAATAGCAAAGAAATTTGAAAACAACCCAGATGTACATGAATAGGTGAGTGGAAAGTAAATTGTGGTATATCCATACAATGGGATACTACTCCTCAATTAAAAAGTTATAAACTATTAACACACAATATGGATGAATGTCAAAATAATTATGCTGAAGGAAAGAAGCAGACTATCAAGAAAACATAAGGTTTGATTCCATTTAAAGAAAGACTTGAAAATAGAATAGTGACAGAAAGGAGATCATTGGTTACCTGGGGACAGTGTGGGGTGGGGGAGGGAGGAAATAAGGAAGAATTACAAAAGGCACAAGGAAACCTTTAGAGGTAATAGTAATGTTTATTAACTTGGTTGTGGTAATGGTTTCTCTTTCTCTCTCTCTCTGTCTCTCTCTCTCTCTGTCTCTCTCTCTCTCTCACACACACACACACACATTAAATTACAAGTCAAGTTTATTGTATGTCAATTATACTTCAATAAAATTATAAAACAAAAAATGAAACTACAGGAAGTTGTAGTCACTCATCAAATGACCAAAACCTAAGAGTCCAGCAGTGGAGCATATAAGGGTATGAAGATTCTCATGCTGTGTTCATGGAAGGTTAAATATCACAAAATCTGTCAATTAAAATGCACAATCCCTTTAAAACAGCAATTTCACTTTCAGAATAGAATCTTATAAGAACATTTCCACCTGGGTACAAATATAAACCTTGCCTATAATTATATAATAGATCACTCTTAAATGTCTATCAATAACAGAATAGTTAAATAAATTATGAATAATTAGATGATGGAAAACAATTCTTTTCTAAAATAGGTTTTCTTTTACCTCACTATATAAACACCTATTTTATTTTTATAGGCATTGCATAACTAAATTAGTTTTGTCCCCAAGTTGGATTTTGCTTAATAGGTGAGGGGTGTGTGTGTGTGTGTGTGTAGGATCAAATTTTATCTGACAGATGTAAGTTACTTGGAAGAGCTCATTTGATTTATTGGACACAGAATAATATGCTCTTCAAAAAAGAAACGTGCATGGATATTTGCATGACAGATTGAAATGCTGCACAACTAGCACTTTTTTCATATATATATGAATGTTCTCCTGGCCTAATCATTCAAATAAACCCAAAGAAGTTATTTCAGCATCTTGAATAAATATCACCCATTTTATAACTTTTCATTAAAGCAAAAATATAAATATCACCTCCACATTGCATACATCGTCTATAAACCTGTCATTGGAGTACAGATATATGCAAATTATTTACAGTCATGTATTCATACCTACTATCAAAAAGCCAAACAATAGCTAGAACATAAGAGTGGAATTTTCTTTTTAAATTGTGAGGCTTGTATCACATTTCTTTTGGCATATTGGTTCTCCTATGCTATATCTCAAGCTGGCAACCATGTAAATTTTGCTGTTCTTCATTGGCCTCACCAGACTTTGCAGTTTGATGAGCCTTAATATATTTAATTATATGATTGCTCTTCCTCAGGAAGGGTCAAGAGAAAATAGCACACTTCCTGATTCACTAATTTCTTGGAAAGGTGGTGGTGAAATATACACGATCATAACTGCAGTGGAATTGTGCTTGAGATGAAAGTGAACCTATCTTCCTTAGCCTCTGTTGGAGTTTAGCTTCACACTGCTTTTACTTGATGCCCTGTTTCTCCAAAATGTGGTAAATAGCCCTAGAGAATCTTGTAAGACCTGACAGGAGGCCAGCACCAAGGAGAAAGAGAGACAAACTAAATTCAAGACAGATGTGAGAAGCAATAATCGAAACAGATGCCACAGCCTGAGGCTTGGAACACGGATGAAAGCCAAAAGATTCCAGTGACAAACTGGAGGGAAAAGTTGTCGTAATTCAGCTTTGTAGACTCAGAGGTGAAATGCCATAGTTCTCTTAGCCACACAGAGCAAGACAAGGCAAAGTGAAATGGGCCTCAGAAAAGCAGCTCCAAAGGTAATTGTGGATGACTAGCTAGAAGTCAGGCAAGACGTAAGGGCAGAGTTCCTAATTATATTGAAGACAAAGGCAGAGAAATAAGTGTTAATAAGTTCAGACTGGGACCTTTCCCCAACTAGACAAGGATTCTGGAATTTATTTATTCAAATATTTCTGGGTTTTCTTTATTTCCATTTTTTGTTTATTTATTTATTTATTATTATACTTTAAGTTCTAGGGTACATATGCACAACGTACAGGTTTGTTACATATGTATACATGTGCCATGCTGGTGTGCTGCACCCATTAACTCATCATTTACATT
>NW_012115655.1:717418-779803 GCF_000951035.1 Colobus angolensis palliatus
TAACACGATGAAACCCCGTCTCTACTAAAAAATACAAAAAAACTAGCCGGGCGAGGTGGCGGGCGCCTGTAGTCCCAGCTACTTGGGAGGCTGAGGAAGGAGAATGGCGTAAACTCGGGAGGCGGAGCTTGCAGTGAGCTGAGATCTGGCCACTGCACTCCAGCCTGGGCAACAGAGCGGGACTCCATCTCAAAAATAAATAAATAAATAAAAGAATGTTGACTATTGGCCCCTACTCTCTTCTGGCTTGGAGAGTTTCTGCTGAGAGATCTGCTGTTAGTCTGATGGGCTTCCCTTTGTGAGTAACCCGACCTTTCTCTCTGGCTGCCCTTAACATTTTTTCCTTCATTTCAATTTTGGTGAATCTGACAATTATGTGTCTTGGAGTTGCTCTTCTCAAGGAGTATCTTTGTAGAGTTCTCTGTATTTCCTGAATTTGAATGTTGGCCTGCCTTACTAAGTTGGGGAAGTTCTCCTGGATGATATCCTGTAGAGTGTTTTCCAACTTGGTTCCATTTTCCCCGTCACTTTCAGACACACCAATCAGACATAGATTTGGTCTTTTCACATAATCCCATATTTCTTGGAGGCTTTGTTCATTTCTTTTTACTCTTTTTTCTCTACACTTCTTGCTTCCTTTCATTCATTTGATCTTCAATCGCTGATACTCTTTCTTCCAGTTGATCGAGTCAGTTACTGAAGCTTGTGCATTTATCACGTAGTTCTCATGTTATGGTTTTCATCTCTATCAGTTCTTTTAAGGACTTCTCTACATTGGTTATTCTAGTTAGCCATTCAACAAATCTTTTTTCAAGGTTTTTAGTTTCTTTGCGCTGGTTACATAGTTCCTCCTTTAGCTCTGAGAAGTTTGATCGACTGAAGACTTCTTCTCTCAACTCGTCAAAGTCATTCTCTGTCCAGCTTTGTTCCATTGCTGGCGATGAGCTGCATTCCTTTGGAGGGGGAGATGTGCTCTGATTGTTTGAATTTCCAACTTTTCTGCACTGCTTTTTCCCCATCTTTGTGGCTTTATCTGCCTTTGGTCTTTGATGATGGTGACGTACTGATGGGGTTTTGGTGTGGGTGTCCTTTCTACTTGTGAGTTTTCCTTCTAACAGTCAGGACCCTCAGCTGCAAGTCTGTTGGAGTTTGCTTGAGGTCCACTCCAGACCCTGTTTGCCAGGGTATCAGCAGCAGAGGCTGCAGAAGGTAGAATATTGCTGAGCAGTGAGTGTTGCTGTCTGATTCTTGCTCTGGAAGCTTCATCTCAGGGGTGTACCCAGCAGTGTGAGGTGTGAGGTGTTGGTCTGCACCTAGTGGGGGATGTCTCCCAGTTAGGCTACTCAGGGGTCAGGGACCCACTTGAGCAGGCAGTCTGTCCATTCTCAGATCTCAACCTCCATGCTGGGAGATCCACTGCTCTCTTCAAAGCTGTCAGACAGGGACATTTAAATCTGCAAAAGTTTCTGCTGCCTTTTGTTTAGCTATGCCCTGTCCCCAGAGGTGGAGTCTACATAGGCAGGCAGGCATCCTTGAGCTGTGGTGGGCTCCACCTAATTTGAGCTTCCCGGCAGCTTTGTTTACCTACTTAAGCATCAGCAATGATGGGTGCCCCTCCCCCAGCCTCGCTGCCACCTTGCAGTTAGATCTCAGACTGCTGTGCTAGCAATGAGGGAGGCTCTGTGGGCATGGGACCCTACGGGCCAGGTGTGGGATATAATCTCCTGGTGTGCCATTTGCTAAGACCCTTGGTAAAGTGCAGTATTAGGGTGGGAGTTACCCAATTTTCCAGGTGTTATGTGTCTCAATTTCCTTTGGCTAGGACAAGGAATTCCCTTCCCCCATGTGCTTCCCACGTGAGGCGATGCCTCGCCCTGCTTTAGCTCTCGCTGGTTGGGCTGCACCCGCGGACCAGCGCCAACTGTCCAAAATGCCCCAGTGAGATGAACCCAGTACCTCAGTTGAAAATGCAGAAATCACTCATCTTCTGTGTCTCTCACGTTGGGAGCTGGAGGCTGGAGCTCTTCCTATTCGGCCATCTTGGGTGTGCCCTGATGTGTCTCAAATATTTCTTGAGTATCTCTTACATGCCATTGTTCCAAGCACAGGAGATACAGCTGTGAACAAAAAAAAAGGCTGTGCCCACATGAAGCTTACTTTCTTACAGAGAAAGACAGACAATAAAGGTGTAAACAATCCAAAACAATTTTTTAGAAAGTCAGCAGTGATTCATACTAGAGAGGAAAAAATACAGGATAATTTGAATGAGAGTGACTTTAGGTAAGTTTCGGGAAAGGCCTTTCTGAAAAGATGATGTTTGAGTTACAGCCTTAACTACAAGGCAGAGGGAGCCATGCAATCATATGGGGAAGAGCATTCTGGAAGAAGGAAGCAATAAATGCAAGGGCTTTGCTGTAGGAGAAACCTGACCATTTCAGGGAGGAGAAGAAAAATAAAAGCATGAAATGATACCAGAAAGTGAGAAGGGATTGGATTAGGTGGGGCCTGTGGGTCAGCGAAAGGTGTTCAGATGTTATTCTAAGTGCAGTGGAAAGCCATGGGGGTTAAGACAGGAAATGATATGATCCTGATGGATTTTTGCTGTTAAAAGAGCACCCTGCCTGCTCTGTGGACAACAGACTGAAGGAGCAAGAGCAGAATCATGAAAAATTAGTCAGAAGGCTGTTACCATAGTCTAGCGGAGAAACAAGAGGGGCTTGGAATGAAACAAAAGGTGACACATTGGAAATACATTTTGGATAGAGAAACACCAGGACTCACAGATGGATTGGATATGGGGGTAAGGAAAAGAGAATAATCAAAAATAATTCCTAGGTTTTTAACCTTAGCAGCTAGATGCAGCTATTAACTAAGAAAGGGGAAGAAAAGAGCAAAACAGTTTTTAGGAAAGAAAGTCTAAGTTCTTTTTAAGCTAAGTTCTTAAGCCTAAGTTCTTTTTAAGATGGCCATTCTACCCTAACATATTGATTATGAATTTGACTATATGTATCTGAAGCCCAGGAGAAAAGTTTAGATTAGAGATACTACATGGAGAGACATCAGTGTCTGCAAATGGGATTTTTTTTTTTTTTGAGACAGTGTCTCACTCTGTCTCCCAGGCTGGAGTGCAGTGGTGCAGTCTCCGCTCACTGCAACCTCCGCCTCCTGGGTTCACGGGATTCTCCTGCCTCAGCCTCCTGAACAGCTGGGATTACAGGCGCCCACCACTACACCCAGCTAATTTTTATATTTTTAGTAGAGACAGGGTTTCACCATATTGGTCAGGCTGATCTAGAACTCCTGACCTCAGGTGATCCACCTGCCTTGGCCTCCCAAAGTGCTGGGATTACAGGCATGAGCCACTGTGCCCGGCCTGTACAGATGGGATTTTAAACCCTGGGGCCAAATGAGAGCACCTAGATGGAGAAAGGAAGAAAATTTTTAAAATAATAATAATAATAATGAGATTGGCATAGGACTAGTTCATGGTCTCCCCAACCTTTAGAGAATGGGAAGAAACAGTTAGTAACATAGGAAGAAAACACAGCAATTTTGATGTCAAGGAAGCTAAGAAGGGACGATAACAATGGCAGCCAATCAGGAACCCAGAAGGGCCATCTGAACAGAATTGTAACCCTGTGTCTTGAAGAGAGCTGAAGAGAGTCTGTGATTGTGGTGACAGATATATGGAGCCCAGGCTTGCTCTGACAGAAGCAGTCCATGGGTCTCTTTGGCAGCCAAGGAGAGTTAGTGAAAATGGAAACCCAGCAATTGTAATGTGCTGTCCAGTAGTTTAGTTGAGACAGCAAAACTTTAATAAAATTATGCATGTGCAATTTAGGGAAGACTGCTTACATACATCCTACCTTGTGGACATCAGCTTTGGAATTGGGCTATGTTTGAGCCTACGTTAGTGGTACGGATTAGGGGTGGGAGGGCCAGCAATAGCTAATCTGATTGCCAAAATTCAGGGGAAATGGCCACAGGAGAAATGAGATAGGAGATGACACAAAGGAACTAGAACGTCTAAGCCCTGGCCAAGAGAAACCAGGAGATTGGCAGGATGTTAAGAGAGCAGAACAGGTAGGCAAGCCTGCTTGCAAACATCAGGTGCCAGGTAGTGCTCAGGAAGAAAGGACGGTTACCCAGTTGCCTTAACCTGAAGTTCTGTAATAAGCCCAAGAAGAGAAAGAAAGTCTGCAATTAGAGTTGGGAAGGAAGAGACCACAATGGCAAACATACAGCATGTAGCACAGTGCCAGGCACCTTGTAGGGCTTCAGGTTATGAGAGTCACATTCATTAATTATTGTTACTGTTTTAGTCAGAACAAAGCCCCCCTATATACAAGATAATCACAGATTCCATATTTAAAGCCTATAAGAGAATAGCCTGCCTAAGATTTTGACCCCCAAATTACTTTCTTTACAGAAAAAAAAACTTTGAAATTCTATTTCACAGTTCCTACTGAGTCATTGTGTGCTAAGAATACATAAATATGTTCATGCTCTCTTCAAAGGTTAAGATTATCTTCTTCCAATCATACCTTCAACTTTACATCCAGCTTCTAACAATGTTGCTAGGGAAGAAGATTAAATCAAAAGGCACTGGTGAGCCTTGAGGATTACTTACAGATTTCATTCATGAAGGCTCTATTTCCTCCCATTAATGTTGGTAACAGAGAGACCCCTGCTCAATATGCTGTCTGCGTGTTACATGAGGCTGCTAATGTTCTCATGGGCCAAGGAAAGAAATCCAGAACTTGGTTGTAGTGGAATTTAATAGTCTTTAGTTCCACTAGTGTGTACCCCAGCTGCACACGTGTATTTGGAAAGACTACTAACTAGGGTGAACCACTGAGCTTTTCTTTACCCAGTCTTAAAAGGCCTCCCCTCTCCTCACATTGACCTGCAGTATCCCTTTAATAGTCTTCCTCTACAAATACAGAATGACGAGGTTTCATTTCCCCCCAACCCTGAGACAGAGTCTTGCCCTGTCACCCAGACTGGAGTGCAGTGGTGCGATCTCAGTTCACTGCAACCTCCGCCTCCCAGGTTCAAGCAATTCTCAGGCCTCAGCTTCCTGAGTAGCTGGGATTACAGGCGTCCACCACAATGCCAGGCTAATTTTTGTATTTTTTAGTAGAGATGGTGTTTCACCATGTTGGCCAGGCTGGTCTCAAACTCCTGACCTCGTGATCTACCCGCCTCTCCCTCCCAAAGTGCTGGGATTACAGGTGTGTGCCACTGCAACCAGCCAACAACGTTTAATTTTAAAAGGGGGATTTCTAAGTTCCTCCAAGGACTAGCAAAATCAAATTAACATTGAGAATCTTTTAGGAAACAAACTTCTTTGTAGCTGAACTCTCAGCCTGAGATGCTACCCAGATTTCTATTTCATCTTGTGCCAGAGGTTTGAGCTAGATACAGAACTGGCTTCTCTCTTCTGTGACTATCAAAACTCCAAGGTGTCATTTAGTGCAATGCATTAACCTATTGGCCAAGCATAGCTAAGTAAAGCAATGGCAAAGTCGAGGTGAGCTACATGTTAGGAGGCATCTGAAGAACTGTATTTGTCCAGCAAAATCTATGCGGATGCCTTATACCTCCGAGAGCAGAAGTACAAAGGACATGGAAACAGCCAGTGGGGAAGGTGCCATGGATAGCTGCGCTTCCCCAACCTAGAAAATTCACATTATCGTTAAAAGGTAGCAAGTGCAGAAAGTTTTGAAGTCAGCATTTAGCCTTTTTTCTAAATCCTGCTGATAGTGAGCAGAGTGGTAGGAAATCCTAAAACAGCCACTGTTTTCTTTATGTTGGCATTAACAGGCAACATGAAGGGTTTAAGAAAAACTTTGTTGGAAAATGTCCACTTTGAACAGCAAGGGATTTGGTGTCTATTCCAATTTCTTTCTCGCCCCCTCCCTTTCTGAGAGGGGAATTCACTCTTAAGTTGAAAAGCAAACAGCCACAAAAGCATTTCCAGGTACAAAGCCACTGGGTATGTTCTAGCCTTTTGGTAGAGTCTCCTAGGTCTCTAGCCACAGTTGGTTTTATGTTCCAGGCATCAATCCACACTTCATGATTGATACTGTACACCTGTATGTCATTCGGAGGTTCACCCAGCTCGAGCAAATTATATTTTAAAACTGCACTGATCAAAAAAAAAAAAAAAAATCAGGGGAAGGGATTTCCTAGCTCTCAAATAAAAATGTGCAATGGAGCGCTTACTAAGTAAACAGAAAACATGGGCAGCTGAGAAATCAATTTAGCTGAACAAACAATGTTCCATGTAATGAACTACTAATTATCCTTTTATGCCATGTCAGTCTGAGTGATTACAGAGCTGTGCAGTTTAATTTGACGTTTGAGCATTGCCTTGCTCCATTAGCTTCATATAAAGCTACAACACATTCAAAAGCGGGGGGGTGGGGGGTTCTGTATTTATCTGGAACTAAGTAAGCACCTGTATTAATAATAAGAGTAGAATCTCAGAATCTTTTTAAAAATGTGCTTTTAATATGAGGACAAATAAAGCATGGAGAACCGGAGGGAGTGTGAAGATCAAATCAGGTGTCTTTTGGTCAGTGGAGGAAACACCCGGAAGCAGGGAAACGCACTGGGCTTATTGCAACAACCCCAGCTACTGAAAATGCCACCCTCTCCACGACGAAGCACCACCAATCCCAAGCTCCAAGCAGCTGCTGGGCTGGGAGGCCGAAAAGGCAAGAAGACACAGAGCAGGGTCGAAATGAAGAAGGAACTTTTTTCAATGAGACTCATTACATTATGCAAATCCTAAAAAATTGTACCCTGTGTTGTAATGAGAATATGACTGCATGGGAAATGTGGGTTACAACTCTTGACTTTACCTGCTTTTCACATATTTTCACATACTGAGTAAAATCGCTGTGGGAGGAAACGGCAATGCGAAGATTTTTATTTTTAATTCCAACCAATTCAACAAATAACTCATTGAGTTCCTGCCATGTGCCTGACCTGTGCTAAATGTATGGAGGATGAAGAGAGAAGTAAAAATACGCAAATCCTTCAAGGATTGGGCAGTCTTTATATCTGAGCCACATTCCATTTCTTTAACTTGCTGAGCAAAAAAACTGGCCTTCTAAGGCAGTGGTTCTCAACTTTGGCTGTACATTGGGATTACCTGGGGACGCTTAAAAACCCAAAACCTGGATTCCATTTCCAGACATTCTAATTTGATGGCTCCGGGAGAGTCACTACTTTTAGAACTACTTAGGTGAATCTAATGAGAAACCATTATTGCAATCCACTGCCATGTTGACTAAAGTTTTATCTTCAAATTATGCCATTTACTCAACCCACAAATATTTATTGAGTACGTATGAGGTATTTGCACTGCACTGAGACTTGTGAAACTGTGCAGTGTTTTCATCTGAGCAACAGATTATACTTCCAAAGTGTCAGCTCTGGTCACTCGACCACTGAAATTAGGATCTTCAGTGAGCAAGGGTTTCATAACTCACTTTTTTTATCCCCAAATCAGACGATGATTAAGAAAACAAATTCACTGCTTAGCACTCAGTTTTCGAGCCAGTTTTTTTTTAAAAGTAAGTAAATAGAATAATACTGTCAGTTAAATCTATGATAAAGAGTCTTAGGAAAGATATAAAGCTGTGATACAAGGATTCCCCAACCAAGAGAGGAAAGAGTCACCCATCTTTTCAGAGAACATTACAGGTAGAATTGCACAGCACTTTAGAAAGAAAGATCTCAGTGTCCACAAGTATTCCTATCCCTACTCAGCAGATAGACAAATGGGGTTGGCAGGATCCAGTGGCTCCCTTGAGGTCAAACATTAGTAAGTAACAAACTGGGATTTTAAAGGCAGTTTTGGGCCTGGCGCAGTGGCTCATGCTTGTAATCCCAGCACTTTGGGAGGCAGAGGTGGGTGGATAACCTGAGGTCAGGAGTTCGAGACCAGCCTGGCCAACATGGCGAAACCCTGTCTCTACTAAAAATACAAAAATTAGCTGGGTGTGGTGGCAGTCACCTGAAATCCCAGCTACTTGGGAGGCTGAGGCAGGAGAATCACTTGAACTCGGGAGGCGGAGGTTGCAGTGAGCCAAGATCGTGCCATTGCACTCCAGCCTGAGCAACAAGAGTGAAACTCCATCTCAAAAAAAAAAACGAAAAAAAGACAGTCTTCTGACTCCTTGAATCATAGAATCTCAGAGCCGGAGGAGATCTGTCATGACCTAATTCAAACCCTTTCTGATGAGTTCCCTGAGTTCCAAAGAACATGAGTGACTTGGTCAGTCAGCCAGTGGCCAAATAGCATTTAAAGCCTTAAGACTGAAATTCTGTCTCCCAACTCTCAGGGTAGTGTTTTTGTCTCAGCAATAGATTATATTAATACCTCTGATGGGCCAGCTCTGGTGACTAGACACTGAAATTAGGATATTCAGTGATCAAGGGCAACTCACTCGTTTTAATCCCAAATCAGATGATGATTAAGAAAACAAATTCACTGCCTAGCACTCAATTCTCAAGTTAAGAAAAGTAAGAAACTAGAATAATACCATCAGTTAAATCTATAATAAAGAGGCTTTTTCAGGATCCCAAATCTTTAACTAATTTGTGTACCTGGAGCCTACTCCTTCCCCATGGCTATATCTAGGACATGTAGGCAAGTATGTTCTTTATTACTAGTTAAGTCTGAAGTTCTCCATCCAGGCTGCCCATTAGAATCACCTGGTGTGCTATTTTAAACTATCCATGCCTGGACCACATCCCCAGAAATTTTGATTTAATTGGTCTTGGTGGGTTCTAGGTATCAGTATTTTTGGAAAAGCTCCCCAAGTGATTCTGACCTGTAGCAGGGTAAGACCACTAACTACTAACTCAAGGAGTTGCCCTCAAATATATTGGGCCACCTATTATTTCAGGTGCTCCTCTTCCCCCTGAGCAGACGGTCAGTATGGGAGAAGCTCCAGTCTCCTTCTCCAGGCCTTCTCACCCCCAGGATCTACCAGGATTCCTTTTTGGCCTTTTAAGACAGAAAATAGCTTCCCCCAAGCAAGGGATGATCAGGCCTCACGTTAAAAGAGAGACTTTTTTTTTTAATTCTAAAAATATCTGGCCAATACTCCTTAAAACTGTCAAGGTCATGAAAAACAGGAAAAGACTGAGAAACTGCCACAGACCAGAGAGGGCTAAGGAAAAAATGACAAATAAATAAAATACAGCATCCTGATTGGATCCTGCAGCAGAAAAATAAAATACATTATTAGAAAAATGGGTGAAATTCAAAGGAAGTCTAGAGTTAATAGTAATGTATCAAAAAATTGGTCTCTTACTTTTGATAAATTACCAAGATAATATAAGATAATAACATAGGGAAAGCTGAAACTTGTTGAGGGGTAAAAGAAAATGTTCTATACTATCTGTAATTTTTCTGTAAGTATAAAACTATTTCAAATTTTCAAAAAAAGCTTATTTTTAAAAAAGAGGGAGTGGCTGGTCACAGGGGTTCACACCTGTAATCCCAGCATTTTGGGAGGCCTAGGTGAGTGGATTACTTGTGGTCAGAAGTTCAAGACCAAGCCTGATCAACATGGTGAAATCCCATCTCTACTAAAAATACAAAAATTAGCCTGGTGTGGTGGCGCGCATCTGTAATCCCAGCTACTCGGGAGGCCAAGGCAGGAGAACCGCTTGAACCTGGGAGGCAGAGGTTGCAGGGAGCCAAGATCGCACCACCGCACTCCAGCCTGGGTAACAAAGCAAGACTCCCTCTCAAAAAACAAACAAAAACAGAGGGAGCAACTTTTTTAGGTGCACTCAAATATATTGGGCCACCTATGATCTTCAGGGGCTCCTCCTTCCCCTGAGCAGAAGGTCAGTATAAGAGGAGCCCTCTCAAACATGAGACTATGACAGATTGCTTACCTCACCTGGTTTTAGTCAGGATACCATTTGCTCTCCCTCTCAAAGCTTTACCCCTTGCTAGCATAGCTAATTGCCTGTGTCTGAGGACTCCATTTAGCCCTTAAACTATTCCATAGCTCCAGGAGGAGATCTGAGTTCTCCTCAGAGGTTAGAAGCTATCACAGACAATTCTATCAGTTACAGGTACAGTGTTGTGTATTAGTCATGTGGAAAAAGCAGAGGATTGTAGCATTATACCGAATTTCAACTCAGAAGAAGATAGCCAGGCTGCCATACTCTGAGACATGAAACTACACGGTGTAGTCGTCATAACAGTATCTCCATTGTGTTGGCAGCACCATTTCTACTGCCATGTTCTTACCACGCTCGCATGCATATTTTATGATCTTACTGAATGCAATGTGTTCTGTACATATTACATATGTAGTCTCCAAGCACATTAAAAACAGCTGCTGCCTGGCTTCCTGTCTGTTTTCCCAGCCTATGAGCCTGGTTCCCAGGCTGACTTCCAAGACTCTTCTCCTTAAGAAAAAAAATGAATGAACTATTAGCAAGTGATATTTGGCCACTAGATCTTCAGAACGATCTTCATGGGAGCTTACTGAAGCTGAAAGGAGTATAACTTCCTAATGAAAGAAGACCTATCTCCCTTCATTTCTATTCGAAGAGAAACCAGCTCATGGTCAGTGCAGTAGTTTTGTTACTAAAAATACAAACCCACTTGGTTCTGATCTGACACCCACTAGAATTATACTACCTGTATCCCACCGGCAAAGAATGTCCTAGGAGCTTGCTAGACAGTGTCTCTTGGAGGTAAAACAAAAATAGGAGGCTGGGAGAAGAAGATGCTAAAATGTGGCCTTAAAACAAGGCTTTTTTATCCAGTCGAGTCTGTTCTCTCCCTAGAGCAGAATAGGGGGTTTTAGCTTTGACCAGAACTTGGATAATGTTTTAAATTAAACCTCTCCATTGGGCCTGCTTCTGACTTTCCATCAGCCAGGACAGGATTTCGGTTGCAGTATGTTCCAGTGCGGAACCTAGAGGCTAGGTGGTCTGCAATTGGACCACGCACAAATTGTCTCTCCACTCAGCCTCCCGCATCCTTGTGTTGTGCGTATCTACGTTCTCCACTAGATTATAAACCCCCATGAAGGAAAGAATCATATATTATTCATTTTGAGGTCCTTTGCTATGCCTGCCACAGTGCCTGTCAAATAGCAAGTGTTCAACACATGTTTGTGGAATATGTCTTGTAGTTCCTTAAGTGGCAAGGCTTCCTATGGAGCTCGTTTACAGCTGCAGTCAGGATCCCTGTAGTCACACCAGCAGGGGAGGTCGGGGCAATGCTCAGTCAAAACTCAAATGGATGACCCTATGTTTCGCTGCCCACCCTGGAGAGAGTATGGGTTGATTCACTGGAGACTAAAGGGAATGCTAGAAGCATCTCAGAGGCATGCACTATGGTCCCAAATGTTTTCTCGTCTTTAAGTCAAAGGGAAATCATAGTTATTTTACTCCATGGTGCAGAATTCACTACCCAAAATGCAATGTTACAAGTATGTGTCATAAAAGAGACACAGAATACAAGGGCACTGGGGACTAAGGCAAAGAAGAGACGAAACTCTTTTAGCACAATGGTATACAGATGACTTGGAAGTAAGAGGTTGGGGTGACATTGTCCATAACAAATGGACTTACAGTAAAGCACACAAAACAAAGCCAGGAGAAAACATATTCTTTTTTTTTTTTTTTTTTTTTTCTCAGAAGAAGTCTCACTCTGTTGCCCAAAATTTTTTTAAAGAGAGAGAAGGAGAGTAGAAAATAATATCACCCAGGCCGGAGTGCAGTGACACGATCTTGGCTCACTGCAACCTCCACCTCCTGGGTTCCAGTGGTTCTCCTGCCTCAGGCTCCCGAGTATCTGGGACCACAGGCATGTACCGCCATGCCCGGCTAATTTTTGTATTTTTAGTAGAGACGCTCTTTCACTACGTTGGCCAGGCTGGTATTAAACTCCTGACCTTGTGATCCGCCCACCTCAGCCTCACAAAGTGATGGAATTACAGGCGTGAGCCACCGTGCCCGACCAAAAACACATTCTTTTTCTGTTAAGTTGGAGACATCATCCAACCTGAGTCCACAAGGGATACAGATTAAAGAAAGGAATTTCTATTCCATTCCACCCATCTCCAACCACTTCAACTGGCATAAAGTTTTAGTTTTATACTCTAGGACCTTCCCAAGAAGGTCCCCCCTCCTTTCTTACGGAGCCGCCCACTCAATCTTTTTTCTTCCACACCTCTTTGGCTTTAAAAATACTTTATTTCCTCCCACCAGGGCTCTACCTTGAGCTAAGCATCCAGGTGGCTTGTCAATCACCAACAATATGCATTTATGTTGCTGGACTCTGAAGGTAGCCAACTAAAGAACATAGAGAACCCTTAGTAATTACCTTTCATCAGGATACGGTATTTATAAATTAACCATACCCGTCATACTGCCAGGTTAACCTCTTGCTAGCATAGCTCCTTTATGTCATGAAGCTAAAAAAGCATCAGATTCTTTCCTTACTTTAAATCCTGCTGCTTTCTTGTGTTCAAGCACTCCCCTTGTATTTCCTGTGTACATATCTATCTTGCTTATTCAACTGACTGTAAGGTTGTTTGAGGGAAGAACCATGTCCCTAATGTTTATTGTAGATTTGGTATGTGCTGGGCCCCATTAAAGAGTAAAATACTTTGGGAGGCCGAGAAGGGTGGATCACCTGAGGTCGGGAGTTCAAGACCAGCTTGACCAACATGGTGGAATCCCATCACTACTAAAAATACAAACATTAGCCGGGCGTGGTGGCAGGCACCTGTAATCTCAGTTACTCGGCAGGCTGAGGCAGGAGAATTGCTTGAACCCGGGAGGCGGAGGTTGCAGCGAGCCGAGATCATGCCACTATACTCCAGCCTGGGCAACAAGAGTGAGATGCTATCTCAAAAATAAATAAATAAATAAATAAGTAGAAAGAGTAAAGTGGTGAGGAAGAAAAGGAAAAATACCTGAGACATTCTGTGCTTTTATTTCAAGTCCTTAATTTTGTGTATTTTAAAATAAATCCTATATAAGATGCTTGTAAAATAATCTTGGCCATTTTGGCTGCCAAAATCCAGCAAAGTCTGAGTTATCTTATTCATTATTTTCATGTGTTAAAATTCTTCTCTGCACACAGGTGCAGGCTTGCATGTATATTCTTCAGCCAATCTAGACAACTAATTTCTCTTTTAACTTGGCCTATCCTTTTTGGCCTAATATTAATCAGATTTCTGCTGAGATTATTCTTTGTAACAGGCAACCTGCAAAATCCCAGGAATTCATAAAAACTAACATTTATTTTCACTCACAGGTTTGTACATCTGCTGTCATTTGACTGATTTCAGCTGGACTTAAGCCAGAGCACTTTCAGGTTTGTTTCCACGTGCCTTCATCCCAGACCTCAGGCTGAAGGGGCAACAGTCACCTGAGAAGAGCTGTTCTCAAGACAGACGGAAGAAGCTTCAAGAGGGCTGGCAGAAACTTATCATGCGTCTTTTGAAGTCTGTACTCACAAATACCATGCTGCTACTTCCACCCACATTTCATTGGTCCAAGACAGTTACAGGACCAAGCCCAAACTCACTGGAGGTAAGGGAGCATGCTCCTCCCTGAACAGTTTGGAAAATAAGATGAATACCTGCTGTTTAGTGATCTAGTCTATCACAAGCCTATCCAATTTTATGTTTACTATTTCATTTGACTGAAATGCCCCTACTATCCACAAACCTACCCATTTAAATCTGGCCAACCCTGCAAGTCTCAGTTCAAATGTCACCTCTTCCATCAAACTCTCTCTGGTGTCACTGGGCAAATATAAGCATTCTTTTTTCAAAACTCCAAAATCTGTATAGCTCTGGAAGAACTGCACTGCAACCCTCTTTATGTGTAATATCCCCTATAAAATCCTAAACACCTTTAAAAAAAAGGTGAGGGATGTAAGCAACTCATCCTTTTTAAAACCAACATCATCTAATGCCTCTAGCATGGTAGACAGCATATGTGACATAAAGAAATTAATATGGGCAGGGCACAGTGGCTCATGCCTGTAATCCCAGCACTTTGGGAGGCTGAGGCAGGCAGATCACAAGGTCAGGAGTTCAAGACCAGCCTGGCCAAGATGATGAAACCCTGTCTCCACTAAAAATGCAAAAATTAGCCAGGCACGGTGGCTGGCACCTGTAATCCCAGCTACTCGGGAGGCTGAGGCAGGAGAATTGCTTGAACCTGGGAGGCAGAGGTTGCAGTGAGCCAAGATAGGGCCACTGCACTCCAGCCTGGATGACAGAGCAAGACTCTGTCTCAAAAAAAAAAAAAAAAGAAAAGAAAAGAGAAAGAAATTAATATGTATGCCTATGTATGAACATATGACTGGAGGGTGGGGGTGTCTACATAAAGGAGAAAATGTAACAGTGATTAAAGATTCCAGGTCTGGCATCAGACAGATCTCAGTTCAAATCCTATCTTCCCCTGTCCTTGGCTGTGTATCTTCTGGAAAGGTAGTCAACCTATTTGTACCTCAGTTTTCTCAGCCATAAAATGGAGAGTATAACAATCCACGTAAAAGTTGAATACAGGATAAGCATCTAATAAGGGGAGCTATTTTATTATTAACATGTACATTATGGTAAAATGTTATTTCTCTTATTATATACAACGTGATGAAAATATTTTTTAAATAAGTACATACTGACAGGGACTAAAAGGGAACATGTGTTAGGGTAGTAGGATTGTAAGTAAAACATCCTCTTTTTTATTTCCTTCATGGATAATATGGTTCTGTTTATGTAATTAAAAAAATTAAACATCTATTTTCCTTGGTGTTCAGCCAACTCGGGGGGGGGGGGACACCCATATGGACCTACCCTGCTCCATAGAAATGACTTTTTGAACAGATGCTCTGTGTCAGGCCCATTATAAATCCTTTTTCTTATTCTCACAATAATCACATGAGGTAAATAATTTGCCCATTTTATAGAAGAGAAAGGTGAGATTCTGAGAGGTTAAATTATTTGTTCAGGGCTCTGCAGTTAGTAAGTGGGAAATATGGGAAATAGATATCAGGCCTGACTCTGAAGCTCAGACTTCCTTCTCCACCCCACATTCCTGTCCAGACTATTTCACAGGCAATTTATAGTGTGAGAAACAAACCAGGAGAACTACACAGATCCTGGCTCCCAGTACCATTCTCTAAAAAGCAGGAGAAATGGCTGATTGTAGAACTACAGCAGGAAAAATACAAGGTCAGCCTGGACCATCTTGTAGGGCCAAAAAGTAAGGAAGTACTGGAAAAAAAAAAGTTTTGAAGAAGACACACACACATACAAACACACACAGATACAGTTATGTCTAAGGGGCATGAGAGCCAACTGAAAGAGCTTCCAGCCAAAGGTAGAACAATTTGAGACACAAAGTTAAATAGTGTTGGATTATAGCCTAAAGTATAAAATAAATACCCGTGAGTCAATACTGATATAAATAAATGATTGACTAAAGAAATAAATGAGGAAGAATAGACAAGTTTACCATGCAGAAGACTGCCAAATAGCTTGTATGGATACTCCACCCTAAAGGAGGTGAAATATAACTCCTTAAGTACAGACTGTACATGGTAACTTCCTTCAAAAAGCACAGTATGAAAAGGGGTGGGGAAGAGTAACTTTATAGCAGAGAAACCTGACAAACACTACCTCAGCCAGGCAATTAAGGTCAACATCAACAATGACAAGCAATGTTGATAGTAAGTACCCTTGATATGATGTCATGAGAATGGCACTTTACCTCTGTAGTTTCCCCGCCCCAGAACCTCGTAACCCTAGTCTAATCATGAGAAAATTCTGAGGGTTCCCTTAGTGAGACATCCTACAAAATTCCTGACCAGTACTTCTCAAAAACCATCAAGGTCATCAAAAACAAGAAAAATCTGAGAAACTGCCAAAGTCAAAGAAACTAAACTGGACAGGATTCTGGAGCAAAAGGAACAGTAGGTGAAACCTAAGGAAATCTAAATAAAAGCATGAACTTTGCTTAATAATAGTGTATCCATATTAGTTCATTGATTGTGACAAACGTACCATTTTAACATAAAATGTCAGGGGAAACAGGGTGGGGTGTATATGGGAAGTCTCTGTACTATCTTCGCAACTTTTCTGTACATATAAAACTATTCTAAAATTAAATTTTTATTTAGAAAAACAAAATCCAGAGCCTATTCAGGCTAAGTAGCAAGTAAAAACCAGTTTCAACTCTGGAATTGGCCCTAGAAGAATCTGGAGTGCAGGCTAGAAAAGGATTTTCTCGTTTTCTTGGAAAACAAGAAAGTACCACCTGACAAAACGCTTGCATTCCATCACATTTTAAAGCTGACTGGCCTAACCGAGTGGCTATCTGATGATCCCAAATGAGGAAGCAATTTGCCAAGTCGTAAAGCAATCTATTTCATGGTTATCTGATGACATCTATCAAAGTCCCCCCTGTTATCTTTCTTATAGCACACATTATTCACTTCTCTTTTAGAACTTACCCCTTGTGAATAAGTATTTCAACAATTATCTGCTCAATGTCTATCTTCCACAGGACACTGGAGTTTTAAGAGGAAAGAAACCTCTTTCCGCACTGTATTCCCAGAACTTAGCAGAGTGGTACCTGCTAGGTGCTCAATTACTATTTACTGAATGCCAGTGCAGCCTAGAGGAGCAATGATCAACACTGCTAACTGTGGTGCAGGGAGAATGACAAGCCTGAGCTTTCTGAAGATTGAGGGGCCACTGGAACAAATGTAGCTTCTCTCTCAATCTTACCATCTCTTAGTTCACCCTCCAAGTCACCAAATACAATTATTTCTCTTTTTTTAACTTAAGTTCAAGGGTACATGTGCAGGTTTGTTACCTAGGTAATAATGTGTGTCATGGGAGTTTGTTGTACAGATTATTTCATCACCCAGGTATTAAACCTAGTATCCATTAGTTATTTTTTTCTGATCCTCTCCCTCCTCCCACCCTTTACTTCCAGTAGGCCCCAGTGTGTGTTGCTTCCCTCTATGTGTTCATGTATTCTCATCATTTGGCTCCCACTCGTAAGTGAGAACATGCAGTATTTGGTTTTCTGTTCCTGTGTGAGTTTGCTAAGGATGATGGACTCCAGCTCCATCTATATCCCTGCAAAGGACATGATCTTGTTTTTTTATGACTGCATTGTATTCCATGGTATTTATGTACCACATTTTCTTTATCTAGTCTACCACTGATGGGCATTTAGGTTGATTCCATGTCTGTGCTATTGTGAATAGTGCTGCAACGAATATACGCATGCATGTATCTTTATAATAGAACAGTTTATATTCCTTTGGGTATATACCCACTAATGGGATTGCTGGATCAAATGGTATTTCTGTCTTTAGGTCTCCGAGGAATTGCCACACTGTCTTCCACAATGACTGAAATAATTTATACTCCCACCAACAGTGCAAATACAATTATTTCAAAGGCTTTCAAACAAGATCAGGGAGTGAAATTTAACCTGTTTTAATCAAATCTAGTCCTAGAAAACACTAAAGTTTCCTAAAATGCAAGGAAATTATAAGATCCACATATTTTCTTTTATATGGCTCATCTATGCTCTCAGAACTGAGTCTAGTCCAGGCATCAAAAGGAAAACCAAGACCCCTAAAAACCATAGGAAACATGTGGCCAAAAGCACTATGGGGAAAAACCGAAAGCACAGCACAGATTTCAGTAGGGACGCTTGATATTAAGTCTCTCTGGTATATCAATCTTCATTATTATTATTTTATTCTATAAGTGCATTCCAGATCACAGCAAGTCAGTAGTTTTGCCATATCTTTCACTGCCTGGCTTTATGTAAGTGCTGCTAAGAATAAAATTAAGCAGTGGGAGAAAAACATCAGTTTGGTGTCTAAATTTAGAAAACTTGATGAATAAATCTATTAAATCCATCATGGGGAGAGAGAAGAGCAAATCATGTCTTATTGGAAAGATAAAATAAATAGAAAATAAAAGGTGATTGTCTTTATAATTTAGAACAACAGATTTAAATGTACAGACCCCCTCTTTTATTTACAAATGAGTATATTGGTTGATTGTGTTATTTTCATTCACATAACCCTCAACTTGAATTTTTAAAAAGACATACTGTGAGGCAAGAAACCATGCAGAGGATCATTATTGGAGCCCTGAATTCTGTATTTATTGGAGGGGGGGACCTTTATGAGATCCTACTTATGTGATATGAATCATCCTCTGAAGATCATGGAAAGCAGGTGCCTAACATTCTGCACTGCAGACATCTGGCAGGCTTTTATCCTCACACTCCACCCTCCCGCTCAACATCTGGCAGCTCCTTCATCCCTGCTCCCCACCCCCACCCCCAACTGCCTCCCAACATCTGCCACACACTTCTCTTAACCTCAGAAACAAATCCAGTCCAAAGCTCAAAGGCACAATGTTTCAGGGGTGGTGACCTGGAGTTACACGCTGGGTGGGAGTAAAGCAGGGTTTGTTTTTATTTTTTTCCTAAACTTTAAATGAATACACAATTCACTTGGAAGTATGCTTTCATGTCACACTGGTTCTCACTGAGAAGCTTGTTTAAAATTGAAATCCATCGTTAATATGAACCTCTTTTTATAAGTTTTAAATCACCTTGGGAATTGGAGGCCACAATCAAAAAAGTATGGGGAGGAGAATAATTTTATGCTGATGACATGCATCTTATGAGCAGGGAGAATTAATTCTGATTGGGGAAAAATGGACAGAATGCTTGTGGCTTGTCTATGAAATACAAATCACTTAAAGGAGCTGTCTTAAACCTAACCCAAAACGTTTTGAAACCTATTTAAAGAAGTGAGTGCCATTTGAATTCCACATTAGTTTAGAAATTCCTCCTTATGGCACTCCCTGGTTTTAGAACTATCTTACTCATGATCTCCCCCGGTTCTGAATGGGAAGGCAACTTCCTAGTTAGGGCTCACCCTGCAGTACTTCTCCTCACCTGAGTAAATCACCTGACTTAATGCTTCCTACTAACACATTTGTATTCCAGCTACACTACTCTGACAGTTTGCTGTTAACCATTTCATGGTATTTACCTTAGGGTTACCTGAATGAGGAAACTCCCCAACTATTTCCTCCCACACCCACTCTCAGCCACCCGTACACACATAATTCTCCTTCTCCTCCCTTCTTCAGACCAACCCCTATTCCTTTCCTTCAAATGAAGAAATGCTCGCTGTTTCTTTTTCCAGAGGAACATGAATAAAACCACGTAACCCTGAGTGATCTGGGCACAGGTGACTTCCTGAGGTGGTCCTGGCTCCTGATGAAATAAACATTCCAAACTCAAAGCCACTCTGGGCCTTGGATGGCTGCCAAGATGCTGGATGTATCACAGAGACTCCGCAGGCCAGAGCCCTATCAAAGCATTTTATCATTTCATTACACACTTAAATTAGTAATTACTTCTGGGATATTATTTAGATTCTGTTGCAGTGTGCAATTTCTTGTTTAAAAGTTTAAATATGTTTAGTGACTATTCCTTTTTTGAAATTCCTTGCACATATGTTTGTCTGGGTTTTTTTCCCTAACAATCCTTTATTTTGGTTCCAAAGAATGCTAGAACAGAGAGATACATCAACATTGTTTTCTCTTTTGAGAGTTACCTGCAGTAGGGAAATTTTTATGCTTGTTAAAATCACAGGGGATGGTAAACTTAGATTGGAAGTAGACTAGAATTGTTAATGGCCTTTGCATGTTGAAGTTATTATTACCAGGATGATGGTGACAAAAATTAAGTCCACAGGGAGAGCACAACAAGCTGAACTGATACATGGTTTACCAGAAAGAGCATGTCAATGGGAGACAGAGGACTTGCCTTCTAGTCTCAGCCTCCATTTTGTTAGCTCTGTGATGTTTGGGTCTTGGGTTTTCTCATCTAGAATAAGTTTGTCTAAATATAGTTTTCTTAACTTTGTATTATGAAAAAATCTAGAGTAGCTGCAACACTAGAAAGACGGGGGACCAAGAGCAAAGAAAAATCCCTTTGGTTCCAGAAAATCTCCTGAAAAAGAAGAAGGCTTATCAAGCCCCCAAAGCCATCCAGGCAAAACAGGCACTTTTGGCAAAGAAGGAGCAGAGGAAAGGAAAAGGGCCAAGTTTAAGCAACTGGAATTATTCCTATATGATTCCTGGCAGCAGAAATGTGACAAGGTGAGTCTCAGACGACTAGAAGTGAAACCTCATGCCTTGGAATCACCAGATAAACATTCCTAGGCCTTTGTTGTATGCATCAGAAGGATTGATGGCGTGAGTTTACTGGTGCAGAGAACCATTGCAAGACTTCGCCTAAAGAAAATTTTTAGTGGTGTCTTTGTAAAAGTCATCCCCCAAAACCTAAAAATGCTGCATATAGTGGAACGTCGTGTGACCTGGGGATTTCCAAATTGTGTGACCGGGAACTCATTTTGAAAGGTGGACAAGCCCAGGTCAAGAGTAAGACCATCCCTCTGACAGACAACACAGTGATTGAGGAGCATCTGGGGAAGGTTGGTGTCATTTGCTTGGAAGACCTCATTCATGAAATTGCCTTCCCAGGCAAGCATTTCCAGGAAATCTCATGGTTCTTGCACCCTTTCCACCTCTCAGTGGCCTGCCATGCTACCAAAAATAGAGTGAGCATCCTCAAGGGGATGGGCATATCTGGCTATTGGGGCAAAAGCATCAATCAGCTCATCCCCCTGCTGAACTAGACCCAGGTGCCAAACTGCAGGAAATTTTTATCAATGAAGTGGAAGCATGTGTTTTTGTTTTTTGGGGGGGAATTTTTATCAAGTATCTTCAGAGAAGATTATTTCTTGCTTTATCTTCAAAAACTGGAAAGGAAGGCCAAAGAAAAGACAGTAGCTATGTTCGTGGCAAGCACCTTTCATCACAGTCCAGTTCCAAGGAAAAATTCCAGCGTTTTCCACATTGGCTGCCGCCTCATCTGAAATCAGCACATTCCATGGAGGAAGGAGTCTTGTTTTGTTGCATCTAGTTTCCTAGGGTTTAATGTTGCCAAATGAGTAACTCTAGCATTTGTACAAGGTTCCTAAGACTACTGCAGGAGTCGACCAAGCCCAGGGACATAATTGAATCTGGAGATTCTTGGGGCCTTGTTTTGAAAAAGACTTGAAATGCACATAGGAAGAAAGGCACACAAATAAATGTTCTCTTGACTCTGCAAAAAAAAAGAAAAGAAAAGAAAGAAAGAAAGAAAGAAAGAAAGAAAGAAAGAAAGAAAGAAAGAAAGAAAGAAAGAAAGAAAGAAAGAAAGAACCTATTTATAAAAGTAGTGAGAGCAATATAAGTAATCCAGCTTCAGTAATTATCAATATATCTGGTCTCATCTCTCTTGCTTTAATTTGCCCCTCCTTTCCTGCTGTTTTTTAAAGCAAACCCTAGACATCATAACATTTCATCTGTAAATATTTGAGTATTTCTAAGAGATAATGACTTTTGCCTTAGCCACATTAATTAATCATTACATCAAAACAAACTAACTGACAAGACCAAAAACAAAAGAACAAAACCACCTAACAATAATTCCTTCAATCCCTTTCAATTCAAACATTTCAAGACCCAAAGCCAACAAGCTAGACCTGAGTCAGGTATAGCCATAGAGTCCTAAGAAATGACGCTTTTTACTCTATTCTATAAATGACTAAGAGTTTTAACATTTTTACCTGGGGCCGGGCGCGGTGGCTCAAGCCTGCAATCCCAGCACTTTGGGAGGCCGAGACGGGCGGATCACGAGGTCAGGAGATCGAGACCATCCTGGCTAACATGGTGAAACCCCGTCTCTACTAAAAAATACAAAAAACTAGCCGGGCGAGGTGGCAGGCGCCTGTAGTCCCAGCTTACTCGGGAGGCTGAGGCAGGAGAATGGCGTGAACCCGGGAGGCGGAGCTTGCAGTGAGCTGAGATCCGGCCATTACACTCCAGCCTGGGCAACAGAGTGAGACTCCGTCTCAAAAGGTTTTGGTGTTCAAAAAGAAGGCAGATTCCTTATAAAACTTAAAAGTACTAGAATTATTCTGACTAAAAAGAAGACATGCCAATGGAGTACATTAGAAGCAAAAATCATTCACTCATTCATTCATTCATGTACTTTTTCATTCGTTCGTTCGTTCAACAAGCACTAATTGAGGGACAACGGTGACAGGGATGCAATGACACAAAGTGTCACCACAGGAAGTGTGACAATAAGCTAGTCTCCATCTTCAGTTAAGGAAAAAGTAACACGAATGGGGCTAAACATGCAGCGGGGAGACCAGCAAAATATTGAAGAGGGTTTTCAAGGGACCCTGGGAATCTCCTTTCAGAGAGAGGAGAACTTCATTTTTGTTTAGGAAGGTTTAAATATGCATAGAGGATAGAAAACATTTTATGGATGCTGTAGGATTTTGTAGACTCCAAATTTATCCTTTGTCAAAAAAAGTATAAAATACAGAATAGATACCATAATGATTTCTATTACCTGATATTTGCATCTGTCTCCCGTTGGGAGTTATCCTATATATAAACACAAAATCACCCTAAAAATTTGGATTTTCTGGCTGGGCACAGAGGCTCACACCTGTAATCCCAGCACTTTGGGAGGCCAAGGTGGGTGGATCATGAGGTCAGGAGATCAAAACCATCCTGGCTATCACAGTGAAACCCCGTCTCTACTAAAAATGCAAAAATTAGCCGGGCGTGGTGGCACACACCTGTAGTCCCAGCTACTTGGGAGGCTGAGGTAGGAGAATCGCTTGAACTTGGGAGGCAGAGGTTGCAGTGAGCCGAGACTGCACCACTGCACTCCAGCCTGGGCAACAGAGTGAGACTCTGTGTCAAACAAACAAACAAAAAAATTTTGGTTTGCTCCTCTCTGAAATTGAAAATGTAAAACATAACTTCACCTCTCCAAACAGAAGTTGAAGGTGTGCGAAACACAATTGGAAGATAGAGAGGTCCATTAAAATTTATTTCAGTCTTATTTCCCCCTCAATGCTCCTGCTACTAGGATACCAGGCTCTATTATCTGATAACTGTAAGATCTATAAGTTGCTGCATCACCACAGTAATTTTGATATTGGCAATTTAAAAGCCCAGTGACTGAGAAAGACCACCTGAAGTAACTCAGATACCTGCAAAAAGACAGCCCTGAGACAAACAGTGACGTGATTGACACCCTTATTACTCTTCCCTTTTCTCCCACCCCATGGCCTTCACCTGGGTTAGCCATTCACAACCTCCCTTAGATAAGGTTCTGGCTCCTGACTTCATTCTCCTGCCTCCCACCTACATCAGTCAAAGAAATGCCCCTACCTGCTTCACATTCACCCAGAGTCATTTTTATCATGAAATTAATGTTTTTAAAAGAAAATGTGAATGCAAAAGCAACTGAATTTGTTTGCTCTCCCAAAATGTATATTTTCATTTTTATGTAGACCTCCTAAATTCATCAATTCGTCATTAAGGTAAAACAGGTGGGTACATACCACTGAATTTACCAAGAGCTTTCTGATGCATTGTCCAATTTAATCTAATCTCCGCAGCACCCCACTGCCCTCCCAACCCAGATTTGTAGCATTTTACAGATGAAGAAACTGAGGTCGAAACAGACTAAGCTGCTTTTCCATGATCACTCAGAATTAAGAGACAGAGTCATTTCTGACTTCAAATCCTGCCTCAACATCTGGAAACCTGAGTGCTTATAGTCAGTCTCTCTTATGGAATATAAGCAGGGCCATCACCTGCTTAATTGGGAAAGAAGCAACACTCAACACTCACCCTAAGGTCTGACCCTTTGCAGACTGGTCCTTTAGATTTCTGATTCCAAATGCTTCGCTGTTGTTGTTGTTGCTCATTTATTTCATTTTGTTTCCACAATCTCAGCATCCTTAGCTAAAAAAATGCTTTAACCCTAAGAGATTTTTCATTGTGAACATCTTAGACGCCTGTGGTCCTCCAGTAGAGGCAAGGCCTCCAAATGGCACTTCACACTCAGCAGACACCCAGGCCAGCTCTTGAATCCCTGCTTGCCATATAAGAAAGCAAAGTCAGTCAAAAAATAGGGAATGTCTCAGTCTTCGGTGCATGAATGGTCAACTTTGGCACCCTTGGTTGACTTGGTCAGTGATCTGGAAAGATCAGTATAAATAAATCACAGTTGCCACATTGAAATGAGTGTCACTGGATTAGCCAATGAGTGAAAAAGAAGCAATCAGACCCCTTTATAAAGCAGACAGTACTACCACCATCCTAGGGTTCACTAAGCCACCTCTGTCTTTCACTACACATAAGGTTTATGTTGAAGGGAAACTGGCTAGATCCATGTATATTCAAATCTGTGTGATAACGCACCATCTTCTCACAGGAATCTCCTAGACTGGAAGTTCAGGTGCCCACAGTCTAATCTCAGATCTCACGAGCTCTGTGATGCTAATAACTCACTTAACCTATCTGGGCCTTGATTCCTTCATCTGTAAAACAGGGCACTGAGAAGGTTTGAGCTGAATTAGAATTCCCACTTCTAACACTGCACAAGGGACACTAGACTGCATTCTCTTCTGGAAGGATGTAACTTTGCACAAACAGGCGGTAGGACATACACGCTGGAGTTAGTCAACCTGCATTTGAATCCTGGTTCTGCCACTTACTAGCTATGTGTCTTTCAGCAACTTACTTAAGTTTTCTAAGACTCAGTTTTGTTATTTATTATAAATAATAATTATTGAGAAGTCAAATGAAGGAATGCATATAAACTGATGAGCAGAGTGCCTGGCATACAATAAGTGATCTTAAAAAATGTTAGTTCATATGACATTTAAACATGTTTCTTATCTTTGTGCATCAAAAATGTGCATGTGTATCAAAAACAGAAATGATTCATTTCATTCTGTTTTTTAAGCTTTCTTGTTTCTGTGTAAACCTGGAAAAATTGTTCATAAGCTCAAGTTCAACTCCAGTTATAAATTCAAAGATGTCTGATTAAAAACTCTCTAACTCCTTGTGGAAACTCATTTGTTTAATATTACATTCAGCCAGCTGTGAGCTGGTCAACTGAGCACCCACTGTGTGTCAAGCACATCTGAAAGAATGTAAATGCTTGAAAGGATCATTTAAGCAAAACCTATACAAAGAAATATACTCCTAATTCCTTTATTTTTTGATTCTGTTATTTTATATCATTGACCCTTAGACACAACCATTGAAATCAGTCCAGCAAGAGAGTGTGTGTTTTATGTCATTCATTTACTCAAAAAATATTTATGACCACATATTCTGTACATGATGCTGTGCAAATCTGAGGCAGATGCAGATTATCTAATCCCCATCTCCTGGGAGCTTGTTGTTTTGTAGAAAAGATGCCACATACAGATATACCTATCAACCAAAGCAGTATTCGTGTGCCATTAAAAAAGACGAAGTAAAGAAAAATGAAAAATTAATTATAGCTGGAGACAGAGAAGAAATAGGGTGAACGTCTTGAAGAAGGTGGTATTTATAATGGTCCCTTAATGGCAAGCAGGATTTCAATGATTAAGAGATAGGTTTTAGGGAGGAGAGTCCCTGAGGGCCTCCAAGGAATTAGGAATGACAGGCATCAGCAAAGACCGGGAGAGTCAGATCCATGACAGCCATCCATGAAACGTGGCAGAGTCCCATCTGGTCAGCATGTGAGATACAGGCGACAGTGAGCACCAGGTTGGGAACGCTTGCCTCTGCAGAGTTTAGGCATCATTTAGTAAACAAGGGCAAAGAACGGAGGATTTGAAGAGCAAGGGGAAAACGCTCTCGGGGGTGTTTTAGGAAGACTGATGTGGCAATAGGATCTATTTCTCCTTTCCCGGAGAAAAGCCCTACAACCTAAGTCCCTCAAAACAATTTGTTTATCCTCAATGTCTCTAAAAGGTGTTACGGCCATCCTTAGTAACATATTAACTGTTTAAATAAAAGCATTGTGTGAAAGTCTGCAGTCCTTATGTCAGGGTAACTTTGAAGGTGCAAGGCACATGTCAGAAGATTAAATAAACTCACAGTAACCTATCCTCTCTAGGGTCCTGGCTTTAAATTCAGGTTGCATCATAAATGAATAGGCTTTGGTGGCCTCCCGCCTATCTCCTGGGAACATTTGTTTGATTTACAAAAATACGACACAATTGGACACGCTCAGTATAATTAGCATTCGCTATTTGGGAGAATGCCCCAGACAACTAGAATTCAAATGTACTGAAGCCAGACCTGAATTTTTCTCTGTCCTCCTCTTCCATTTTTTTTTTTTTTTTCTGCTCTCTCCCTTCTTCCTCAGAGGACCTTGCAAGGTAGAGATTCGAGGGAGCAAATCCCAGATGTCCCGGGTGCTCTACACACCAAATCAAGCAACAAAATGCATGTTCCAGCCTCTACCGTTCTGCTATGCGTAGAGAACAGAGGCTGTTGTTACATGGTCTGCTCCCCAGACTTCTTCATGCAACTGTTGATTACACAGTGTTGGTTTCACATAAAGAGTTTTTCTGGAAGAAGTCCCATTTCAGAGAGAGGTGCTTAGTATTTAACAGTGCTCCTGCTAACAGTGATTGAAGTTATTGCTGTTACTTAAATAAAGCAGGGCATAAATACACAGAAGACATTGGGGTAACTACTGCTCACAACATATGAAAATATCCTTTTTTCTCAAGCACAGGAGTTTGCCTGTTCATTTTAAATCTGTTTAATTCCAATTTTAGGGGGCCTTGTGACAGTCATCCAAAAGTTAGCTGCCAAAACTGTGACTATATTAAGCTGTTTATCACACACCAACTCAAGGTGGTGCGTGCTGGTAGACACACAGAGAAGCAAAGAAAATTGGAGCTCATTAGCCAGGGAGGCCAGGAAAGCTTTAGGAAAATTCTAAACTGGGAAATATTTGTTAGAGAATTTTAGTTATGTTACTTCTAAGGACCAAAAAAAAAAACCCCAGTCTAAGTTTATAAACAGAAGCAGCATAAATAAGTTAATTTTAAAGTAATAATAGACAATGAAGAGGTAAGAATAAATAGAAAACAGACCTCAAACTCTAAGGCAAGTGAATGGAATCTTTGATTTCTTGATCTTTTGGTTTGACATGGTTGACACGCTTCCTGTGGCTCACAACCTGGAAATGCAAGGCAAGAAATTCATTTTCTATTTTTTTTCTATCCAAAAGTTACATGTGTCATTTTAGAATCATCACAAGTTTGAACTGGATGGGATCCAAAAACATGTCATCTTCCTGTGAGTGTGTAGCAATATAGCAATGCAGAAATGGAATCATAACTGACCTGGAAAACAAGGAGGGCCTCTCCAAACTCCACATCCAAATGGACACACCACATTTGGTTTCTTCTCAGCAGTGACTAATTTTGATTAGATTTGAAGGCCCAATTTAAGCTTAGCCTAGAAGCTGCTTCCACTGCTTATTAGTGGTTCTGTGCCCTCATTAACTATCATTGAAGAATGAGGTGGAAACAATCATTCAAGAGCATCTACTCAACTCTACATTCAAAGCTACAACCGTCCATTTTATCCTTCGGTTTGGTGATGGCTTGGGAAGGGGAAGTCAATTTTCCTTCATTTCTTGGAATAGAATTGGAAACTAATTGCATGTTGCTCTTGAAATTCCTTAAAAGATAGTTTGAAACTAGCCCATAACATCACATAACCATAGATGACAATTGGCCCCTAATTGTACCTCAAAGTTTAGCCACTGGTGGTTCATTTATATTTTCCTTCTCAACACGCTTTCCCCCTCCGCAGCACCCCAAACAAAACATCTACTTTTAAATATGATTTATGGAAAGTCCTAAATGGAGTACCATAGATGAGTCAACAGTGTCACCTAGTGGGCTAGAGGACACTAGGAAAAGAAGAAAACTAGAGAATCTGCACAAATGAAAATATCGGCCAACTGGCAGCATTAGGCCACATTTTGCCTTCATTTTTGCCCTCTGTTGTCAACCACGAGCAAAGAAGAAAGTTTCCTCAAGAAGACACTAATGAATAGTCACAAACAAATAAACCCCAAACCCCACAGCTTTCCCTCTCTAGTTCCCTAATAAAGATCTTACCTAAGTAAAAATAACAGCTGGCATCAATTCAGCATTTACAGAGAGCGGATATTTTACAGAGAGCTTTACCTGGGACATCTCACTTAGTTACCCAAAGAGTCCAGTTACTGGTTAGGGAGCTTTGTTGACTTGCTTGAAATCATAGACTCTGACACAGCCCCTGCCATAACACCTGCTCTGTAGTACTCCCCACACAGCCCAAGGGCAAACAGTGAGATCTTGGAGGGACAAATACTTGTAATAACACAATAATTAGATACATATTAAGCATTTACTGTGCCCCAGACTATTTAGGGAATATTAAAATGCACTGACATGGATCCTGCCCTCTAATAAGTTGTCCTCCAAAGGATACATTTGTAGAGTACTTTAGAGTTACTATCATTTCAGGCTATCTTCATGTCCCTACAATGTAATCAAGGTCCTGATTTTAGAAATGAAATTTTGTGATTCATCCAAGTTCACAGAGGTAAGAAGTGGCAGCTCTTTAGATTTAAAGGCGAGAGAATCACTCTACCTCTTGCTGCCTTTTTCACCAGTGCAGCTGCTAGAGATCTCTGGTTTCATGACAAGGTGTGGAGGCCACAGACGGCAGAGAGCTGACTCAGAGAACAGTTACCATAGGGTTCAGGGGTGGAATGTTCTTTCTTTCTACCATCTCCAAACCATCCCAACCCTGACAGGAATGACCATAAATCAAATCTCTTGATAGATCAGATTAAAACAGACCATTTCCATTCTGTGGGTCTCAAAGAATGAGAACTATAGGGGATTTTCTTAATTTGAAAAGAGGTGCCGGGCGCAGTGGCTCACACCTGTAATCCCAGCACTTTGGGAGGCCAATGCGGGTGGATCACCCAAGGTCGGGAGTTCGAGACCAGCCTGACTAATATGGTGAAACCCCATCTCTACTAAAAATACAAAAATTAGCCAGGTGTGGTGGCGGGCACCTATAATCCCAGCTACTCAGGAGGCTGAGGCAGGAGGATTTCCTGAACCTGGGAGGCAGAGGTTGCAGTGAGCCAAGATTGTGCCACTGCACTCCAGCCTGGGTGACAGAGTGAGAGCCTGTTTCAAAAAAAAAAAAAAGAGGCGGGGGGGGAGTGGCAGGGGGCGTGGCATAAATGAGAAACCTACAGCAAACATACCTAATGGTAAGAGATAGCATGCTTTCCCCTGATATCAGTAACAAGACAAAGATACTCTCTTTCACCAACCTATTCAAGGTCCTAGCTAGTGCTGTAAGATAAGAAAAAGAAATAAAAGGTATACACATTAAAAAGGGACAAGTAAACTGTCTTTACCACAGGTGACATGATTATTAAAGTAGAAAACTCCAAAGAATCTTTAAAAAATTCTTGGAACTACTAACCAGGTTTAGCAAGGTTGCAGGATATAAGGTCAATATACAAAACTCATTGTTTTCCTACATACCAGCAATGGAAAACTAGAATTTGAAATTAAGAAATAATACCATTTACAATACCACCCAAAAAAAGAAGAAGAAAAAGTACTTGGGCATATATCTAGCAAAATACATAGAGGATCTGCATGTAAAAATTATCTTCAGTAAGGAGAAAAAAAATCCTTCTGTTTCATAAAAATAAGTTAACAGAACAAGGAACAGTGTATTCTTTTTATCTTTGTACAGAATGGGAAATTCTTCCAGAGACCAGACTCAAGATTTCAAAATCCTGGGATTAGTAGCCCACCTGGGGCCATCTGGGCTCCTTCTCTCTTCTGTGGTCTTCTTACAGAATAAGGGAACCAGGGTGTGGCATATTCAGAATGCCTTAACTCACTTAGGAAAGCTAAGGAGAGAACAAAGAAGGGAGGGGAAAAAATAGGGGTTTTCATTAAAAGCCTTAATACCATCAGATGATTAAAAAGAAGCAAGTACAGCCTTTCTCCTGACTCTAAGGACATAATGTTTTGCCATTCTTCCTGCAGTTAAGATCCCAGATCTAAAATCCTTTGAGGATCTTTTTAATTAAAGAGATCATTTTAGCCTATTGAATGAAGCTGAGAGATGCAGCTCAAGTTTTCCTGCCTCCTACCTTCCACACCATCAGCAGCACAAAGTTCATTTGCATAAACTATGCACCCTAGACCCAGACAAGTCCTTGTCCTAACTTGTATGATGCTCACTCTGTGTTACTCTGGGCCAGGCACTTCTCTACCAATGCACTTTACACCTATTAGCTAATTTAATCTCAATACTCCATGAAGGAGGTGCTATTGTTAGTCCTATCTTAATAGCGAAATAAATTAATAGCTAATACATTTTTTAACATTGCAAATTTTCTTTTAGGAGTTTTACTCTGGGCTTGCTTATATAGCCAACAACTTATAACATGTGTCAACTAAAATATCTTGTAATAGTCTGCTTCAACATTTCAAGAAGCTATTGTTCGTAAAAAGCAAAGTGTATTGGTGCGGTGGGATCCTGGTGTGGAGGTCAAGAGGCAGGGAGGGTGACTGAGTTCAGGAGCATCTCTGTAACCCCAGTGTTGTGCTGATTAGTGTTCAGCAACCAGCTGTTCATTTAAATAAAAGGAGGGGTGGGCAGAAGAACAAAACAACAGCATAGAAGGCCCTGATTTGTTGTGGTTGCCATTTTCTGTGTATAAATACTCTCACCATTGCCAATTCTGAAGCTCATGAAGTTCGTGAAAATTTAAAAATAGGCTTTCAACCAGCCAGTAGGGGTTGGCTGTAGCACACCTGCAAAGCTCCATGAGGACAGAGTCCATGGCTGTTTTATTCAGCCTCACAACTAGCATAGCGCCTAGCATGTAGTATGCACTCAGGAAATATGTGTTGAATGGCTGAATGAGTGGATTAATGAGACGCAATCAAGTAAATTAAACAGAGGGAAGTGCACTGTCTTCCTTTGGTTATACTATAATCAGAACCTGGCTGCTCCAATGACATCACAGTCTTGATTCATCATGATGGTTATGATTTGTGCTACAGTTCTGTGGGGGGAAAGGAGTGTTATCTCAACATTGTGCTTTGTTAATCATAATAGGAGTGCTAAGGGAGATAAGACTCTTGAATATGTTTTCAAAAGCAGGAAAAAAAGAGACGTTAGATTTGTTTTTGTCTGATTTAATCAAACAGAATATACTTATAATTTTCAAATGGTATTATTTAAACTCCTATAAGGAAAAAATTGTTCTGTTATATGTATCTGAGACTCTAGCCTCCAACCCCTTGAAACAATAATTGAGACAATTATTTTGATAACCAAATATTCTTGGGAACTCAATTGTTTCACTGGAGCTGAGCAGATAGGGGACTAGCTCTCTACTGCCCCCAGACAGTTTTCCCTGCCCCTGGAAATGGTTTTCTTGTGGCACACATTGGACAAAATGTTAGAAGGGAGTTAGTTATCCACACATTTGTAAATAAGTTAATTTATTTCAATCTAACACCAGTTGTACGCTCAAATTTCAGAACCTTTAAGAGATGCATGCAGACACTGTAGAAAATACCATTAAGCTTTTAAACAGCAAATGGACAAAAGTAGCAGGGCCCTGATATATAGCCTAAATTGAGATTCAACTCAAACTGAAGTATCTAAGCAAATGGACTAGTGGCTCCCAACCTAGGGTTGCTAGATAAAATACAGGATGTCCAGTTAAACTTGAATTTCAAGTAAACAATGAATAATGATTTAGCATAAATAATTTCCGAGCACAGCTCCCAATATTGCATGGGACATACTTGTACTAAAAATTTATTTGCTGTTTATCTGAAGTAAACATATGTATTTTAATTTGCGAAATCTAGCGACCCTATTTGCTTGAAATGGTTTAAAGAGGAGTCTGAAATTTCAAATAGGTTCAATATTTAAATGTAAAATAAATAAAGAAAAAATTGCGAGAATTCTTTTATAACCATGAATGTGGAAAGCCCTTCTAACTAACACAAAATCTAGAAGCCATGGAAGAAAAGATCCACTCTTTAAGAATAAAAAGGCTATTTTCTGAAGAAAAAAAGCCAAGTGAAAAACAAATGACAATTAGGCAAAAATATTGGCAACCTGAAACACAAAGGGCTAATGCCCCACATAAAGAAAAAGTATCTACAAATCCCTAAGAGTAAAAGAAATATCATTCATCCGATTACAACGTTCACAAAGATATGAACAGATCATTCACAGAAGAGAATACCGATATGGTTCCTAAATAAGTGGAGAAAAATAGATGCCAAACTTCATTTATCATAATGAACATACAAATTAAAACTAGATGAAGTTATTCCCCCGCTACCTATCAGATCGACAATATTCCAGAAGTTTAAATAATAAATTATGTTGCAAGATTGCATAAAAATAGCACTTTCATATATTGTTGGTGAGAGTATTAATTAGTAGAATTCTTATGGTGGGCTATCTAGTAGTATCTATTAAAACTTCACTTACCTATCCCATTAACCTAGCAATTCTACATCTAAGAACTTATGCTACAGATATAGAAATGCTCAAATGAATGAAATACAAAGATATTACTAGCAGTATTATTGTAATAAAAAATTTTGACAACAAACTCAGTGTTCATCAACAGAGAACTGATTAAATAAATTATGGAATATTCACACAGTGGAATACTACGCAGCTGTAAAAAAAATTAAAAACTATTAATGTATTGATATGAAAAGATTTCTAAATTACACTAATTAAAAGTAAGGTATATATATAGCATTTCTCTATTCTTGACAAAAGAGAGACAGAAAAAATATATACATATATATATTTGTATTAACTTCTATTTGCATTTTAAAAATATCTCTAGGGTTATAAGCGTGGTGGCTTATGTCTGTGATCCCAACACTTTGGGAGGCCAAGGTGGGCAGATCACTTGAGGTCAAGAGTTCAAGACCAGCCTGGCCAACATGGTGAAACCTTGTCTCAACTAAACACAAAAGTTAGCTGGGTGTGGTGGTGCATGCCTGTAATCCCAGCTACTTGGGAGGCTGAGGCAGGAGAATTGCTTGAGCCCAGGAGGCAGAGGTTGCAGTGAGCCAAGATCATACCACTATACTCCAGCCTGGATGACAGAGTGAGATTCTGTCTCACAAAAACAAAACAAAAATATATATATACACCCATATATATATAATATATATAATATGATGATAAGAAATCAATAATAATGTTACCTATCAGAGGGATAGGGACAGTTGAATGAAGGAGTGGTAAGAAAATAGCTTTTTAATGAATAGCTTTTGTATGTTTTATATTTGAAACACGAATGTATTACCAATTCAAAAAATTATAAAAATAAAATTAATGTCCTGTGATTATCCCGATACTGATGTCATTCAAAAGTAGGAGGGCTTAATTTTTTGATTGAGGTTAAAATACTTTTCAAAACTCTGTAATCCACCTCCTTATCCCACTGTGATGAACTAACGCTCCCAGTATTGTTTTTACTCTGCAGAAAAAAGTTATACAGATAACAGAGTTTCAAGACCTGATTCAACTATACTCAGGCTGTAACTATTACAAACCCTTAAAATTCCTCGTCAAACCTTAGCCTAGGTTATCAGCAACAGCAAAAATAAATAATTATTGAGCACTAGCTGTAACTAAGGCATTGTGCTAGCTTCTTTGCTTCAGAAAAACCTATCAGCCCTTGCACTGACAGGCTTACAAGAAAGGCATTGCGTATAAATTAGAAAGATAAAAGTGTCCATGAATGGTATAGACAAAAAAAAAAAACTGAAAGAAAATGTTATCACCATACTTTGTGTAGGAGGATTTATTAGCTATTATTTATAATTTATTATAAAATTTATTAGCTATTAAGATAGGACTAACAATAGCACCTGCTTCATGGAGTTGTTGAGATTAAATTAGCTAACAGGTGTAAAGTGCATTAGTGGAGAAGTGCCTGGGTCAGAGTAATACAGAGTAATCATCATACAAGACAAGGACTTGTCTGGATTTAGGGTGCATAGTTCATGCAGATGAACTTTGTGCTGCTGATAGTGTGGAAGGTAGGAATTAGGAAAACTTGAGCTGCATCTCTCAGCTTCATTCGATAGGCTCAAATGATCTCTTTAATTAAAAAGATCGTCAAAGGATTTTGGATCTGGGATCTTAATTGTACAACATAGTTTGTGTAGCTTCAATATGGACCTTAAAGGATGAGAGCTCCAAGCGAGAAAAGGAGTCCAGAGTCATTTCAAACAAGGAAACATTATGAAAAAGGGCACAGAGGTGGGAAAATGTGTACCATATTCAGACCAATGAGCAAACTCTGTCCTCCCCACAATATGTATAAAGGGGAGGGATGAGAAGAGAAAAAATTAAAATGTGAGTTAAAAACTATGGCAGAGACTGCTGGCTCTTTGCCCCAAAATATATTATTCTCCTCCTTTTTAAAAATAGAATACTAATTTTTTGGCTAGATACAGGTAGCATAAAAGACCACATTTTCTTAGCCTCCCTTGCAGCTAGAGGTAGCCAAGTGACCAGGTTCTGGTGCATGAAATGTGAGAGGAAAAACTCTAGTCTCCTTAAAGGGAAAAGGAATGTCCCAAAACATAAACACGCAAACAGGAGCCAAAAGTCTGTAAGGAAGAGTTTCAGTAGAGACACCTAGAGCAAGATGAGGGAAGATGAAGAACAAACTCTGCCTCCACTCAGCCCAGAATGCCAGCTGTGAGCCTGTGGAAAACAGGGTTTCAATTAGAAGACAAAAGGGTTGCTGTCATGAGGACTCTGATACATTGGAGCACAGATGGCGTATTTTTTGTTGTTGTTGTCGTTGTTTTATGACCAAGTAACAAAGGACAACACACTGAAGAAGGTGCGTTTTCTCCTGCCTGAGGCAATGTGGTTCTAGAGGAATGAAAGCTAAATGTGCTGCCGTTTTGGCATCTCACAGGTTTGCAACTTTGGAATGTTCTAGAAAAGGATCAACAACGGTCTCATGAAGATTGGCAGAGAACAAGGAGCCACTCTTACACAGTAGAACTGTGTAAAATAGTACACAGTAGAACATAAAAGGCCCCATGAAGTAACAGAGAAGAAACTGAGTGATATCAGAAGTAACTGAGAGAGACTTGGAACAGAGGGTCTGAAGTCTTGTGTTATAAAGGAATATATAAAATCAGCCACTGAAATGTGACTTACTGTTATTAATGTCAACTTGTTTTCTCAGGGATTATTGGGGTACAATGACTGCCTGCTATATCAGTGTCAGTGTTCCTTAGACAAGAGCCCCCACTAAAGGAACAAAGTAAAAAACATAGCCAGGATAAGCCAGGACCTTTCCATGGTATTGAGATTCTCTTCCTGGGCATGAGAGGGTGATTGATCAGTGATGGTGACTCAGAAAAGTGAAAATGATGAGTAGTGGTGACCCCAAAACAGAAAGTAGCTACACTGTAAGGAAAGAGCCCTGGATTGCCTTGGAAAATCCAGACCCCAGGGAAGAGGATAGCTAAATCTCAAGAGCCTCAGGGGCGGTTTTGGCACCTCAGAGAAGATGAAAATGTACCTTCACTTTGACCAGTGGTGGTCATCTCTCCACACAAATTGATTTAACACCCTCTATGTTCTCTAGAGCAGGAATAACTTGAGATTTCCAGAGCCATACTCAAACTGCTTGCAAGTCTGAAACACATTTTCCCCATAACCCCCAGTACAGACAGGATTAATGGGCCCACCTACTTTTTCTACTACTTTGCTATAGCATCTGATAAAACCTTGAGGGCTCCTGACTGCCCAGTCACCTCCAGGAGAGACTGCGCCTTGAGCTCAGAGGACTGAGAATCACTTCTTTGCTATTAATTTCTATTTGTTTAGTGTGCCAGTCATGGTAATCATCTTTAAGTTCAAGATTTTTGCTTGTGGCTAGAAAGGAAAGCTATTGTTAAGGATGTGGTCATTCTAAATTTAATCTTTAATTCTTTTTTTGAAGTCTGGTGTTATACAGTTATCTGTCACTCAAGGAAAGGGGGAATGGGAAAGGGAAATGAACAAAAGGGAGGGAGAAAGGGAAAAGAACTAGTGGGAAAGCCATATGTGATTGTACCTGGAGCTATAGAGAACTTTCTCACAAAGTACCACAGCCTGAGTTGTATACGACTCTGTAAGTTTCGACATTCTGCACACAAGAGTGAATATGCTCCACAGTCATATTCTTACATTCATAGTATTCTTATATTTTATATGAACTTTTGTGAGGCTAAAAGTATTTCACATTTCAAAGAAGACTTTTCTGGCATTCTGTTCAGTTTAGTTAAAATGCTCAGCTAACCATTTCAAACTTCCACAAAAGAAATTCAATAGGCAAAAACAGAATATTTGATTTTCACTATTTACATTGGCTCTAACTGTGTGTACCACTAGGGTGGGGGAATGGGAGGAAACAGGATTTCCACAGTTGGCTCTTTATAAGGTTCTGGTGAACCAGACCAGATTAAACATTAAATCGCCTTTGATCATTCTCACCCTAACGTTTTCCACATTCAAACAGAACCTTCAGCTAACCAAAGAAATCTACATATTTTTTGTGCTTTGATGGCATCTAAGCATATATGTAACTAATCATCTATTAATGATTCTCAAAAAATCTTTTAGGCCACATCTAGGTATCTAAACAACTGGAGTTTATTTTTTTTTAATTTTGTGGGTACATAGTAGGTGTATACATTTATGGGGTACATGAGATGTTTTGGTACAGGCATGCAATGTGAATGGGGTCTCCATCCTCTCGAGCATTTATCCTTTAGGTTACAAACAAACAATCAAATTACATTCTTTATTTCAAAATATACAAGTAAGTTATTATTGACTATAGTCACCCTATTGTGCTATTAAAAAGTAGGTCTTATTTATTCTTTCTCATTTTTGTGCCCATTAACCATCCCGGCCCATCCCCCAAACTCCCCACCACCCTTCCCAGCCTCTAGTAACCATCCTTCTACTCTGTATCTCCATGAGTTCAATTGATTTGATTTTTAAATCCCACAAATAAGTGAGAACATGTGATATTTGTCTTTCTGTGCCTGGCTTATTTCACTTAACAAAATGATCTCCAGTTCCACCCATATTGTTGCGAATGACTGGATCTTATTCTTTTTTATGGCTAAATGGTAGTTCATTTTGTATATGCACCGCATTTTCTGTATTTTTTCATCTGTTGATGGACACAGGTTGCTTCCAAATCTTAGCTGTTGTCAACAGTGCTGCAACAAACATAGGAGTGCAGATACATCTTTGATAGACTAATTTCCTTTCTTTTGGGTATATACCCAGCAGTGGGCTTGCTGAATCATATGGCAGTTCAATTTTTAGGTTTTTGAGAAACCTCCAAACTGTTCTCCATAGTGGTTGTACCAATTTACATTCCCACCAACAGTGTACGAGTGCTCCCTTTCCTCCACATCCTCGCCAGCATTTGTTTTTTGCCTGTCTTTTGGATATAAGCTATTTTAACGGGGATAAGATGGTAGTCATGATTTGCATTTCTCTGATGATTAATGATGTTGAGCACCTTTTCATATGTCCCTTTGCTATTTGTATGTCTTATTTTGAGAAATGTGTCTTCAAATCTTCTGCCCATTTATGGATCAGATTATTAGATTTTTTCCTATAGAGTTGTTTGAGCTCCTTATATATTCTGGTTATTAATCCCTTGTCAGAGGGTTAGTTTGCAAATATTTCCTCCTATTCTATGATTCATCTCTTCACTTTGTTGATTGTATCCTTTACTGTGCAGAAGCTTCTTAACTTGATGTGATCCCATTTGTCCATGTTTTCTTTGGTTGCTTCTGCTTGTCAGGTATTGCTCAAGAAGTCTTTGCCCAGACCTGGAGTTATTCATGTGACTAAGTCCACTACATCCTGGTAATTGGCACAGCCTAGAAGTAGCACACCGCATTCACTATCTGGTCTGATCTATTATATGGTCATTTGGACTATTTATTCCCTCACTTGGTCAAAAACCATTTATTGAGCATGTACTATGTGCTCAGCCTTCAAGTGGATGCTTAGGTTACAGATGTGAATAATAGAAACATGGTTCCCACCCTCTTTGTGCTTAAAATCTGGTTGAGAAAAGACACTAACAGCTAATCTTTATGGGGCACTTACTCTATGGCAACAACTGTGTTATGCACTTATGCATTTTGTATCAGTTCATTCTCACAATAACTCCAAGAGATAAGAACCATGATTTGAACTGGACCTTGAGGGATAAAAAGATTTTCCACAGGCAAAGAATGAAAAGAATCAACCCCAGAAGTTGATAAAACAGCATAACAAGTACAAGAAGATAAAGATAGCTGGCAGATTTGGTGTGAGTATACCATAAGGTTCATGGAGGGAGAAAGAGTTGAGAAGTAAATTTGGACACTTATCTCCCAAGCTATGGGGGTTTGGAAGTTTATTCCAATGAAATAAGCATAGATAGCATTTGATACCTCTTCCTGCTTTTATTTGGCCTTCTGAAGATTGTGGACCAAAATTTCAGTGCAAGAACATGGCAGAAGTCAGAGAGTAGAATTCAGCTTGAGAAAAACTAGGCTGGCTCTCCCAGATGTCTTGATGATGAAAACAAGCTACAGTTACATCTCCATTCAACAAGCACCTATCAAGGGTCAAGCACTGAGCCAAGCTCTAGAGATGCAAAAATAAACAGGTGGAACACATTCCTTGTGCATGAAAGTTCATAGTCTAGCAGAAAAGAAAGATTATTAAACAAGCAATTACAACTTAGGTATGCTGGTATTTTGGTCTGGGAAGCATGAAGTGCTGTGGGCAAAGTGAGCAGAGCATGCGTCTTAGCATGTTGGAACCCAGGCCCAGGAAATGACTCAGACCCAAAGCATAAGTAGAATTTAGCCAAAGTGGGGAAAAGAAGGCATAGCATGTGCAAAGACACAGAGGCTTGGAGAAACCAGGTGTGGCCTGAGTGTGAAGGCAAAAGAGTTGGTTTTATTTATCTTGTGCACTTTGTGTTTCTCTCTCTTTTTTTAACCACGTTTCTCCCCCAATAGTCTAGGAAATAAATGGAGGACTGGAAGATAAGAAGGTATGGAATTTTTAAAAGGAAAAAACCAAGTGGAAATAGGAAAGGAAGAAAACAAGGCAAGAAAAAGAAGGAAATGAGGAGAGAAGACAGAGAGGAAGAAAGGGGAACGGGGCAAGGGCAAGGTGGCGGCGGTACAAGTCAGGAAGAGAAGTGCTGATATAACTGCCGTTGTCCCTGAACCACAGGGACCTGGTGGAGATTAAAATGCTCTGAGAACACTAAAACCCAGAGCGTTTTTGAGAGAATTCTTAAAATAACAATCAGAAGGAAGAAAACAATTATTGAGCATCTACAGTATGCAATAGGTATTTTCACATATGGTATCTCATTTAATCTTCACGAAAGCCCAGTTTGATGAATATTATTGTGTTACCTAGTAGAAAACTAAGGTTTTGAAAGACTAAACTGAGTGACCAAGTTTACACCGTTGGTAAATGATGGAGCTGACATTTATACGCGAGTCTACTTGAAAATCTCTGCCATTTTAAGACAACAGGAGAACACAGGCACTGAAAGGGGAAAATACCAAACAACCTTCATGTTTCTCGCCATTTTGTTCAAGGCTTCCTTTGACCCTGAGAGAGGAGTCATCTGCCTTCTAACATGAATAAAATGCATGGAAATTACACAACTCAAATTTATAAATCTCTTTAATATACTCCTGGCTGCACATACTATCCATGTTCAGTGATCATAAGAAAACAAGGAAAAAATGGGCACATGAACTTTGATACTGACCTACAATTTCAGATTCAAAGACTTCTCTTTTTTTACTCTCACAAGCAAACAATATGGCATTAGCCTCTTTGCAGTTATGCCCTTGCACACTTATGTAGTTCTGTAAGTTAGATTTCTAGAACTGGAATTACCAGATCAAAATAGTTATACTTTATTTTGGTAGCTATTGCCAGGCTGCCTCCAAAACATCTAAACTTTTTACTTTTATGGCCAGGACCAAAAATTTTGGTAAAACCACCACCATAGATGTGAAGTCTCATATCATTACAAAATCATGTTTCACATTTCACATGAAAAAAATTTTGTTTTACAAACAATTTTCTTTAAAAAAACAATATTTTTTCAGAAAAAAAATTGGGATTTTATTACAACTAAATGGAAAGCTTAAGTATTCTGAAACATACTACCTGACACAGAACCCAACAGAACCTCAGAGCTGACAGCAGACACAGAAGGCCAGAGCTGGAGGCCCAACCAGGCTCCCAAAGCCAGGCAAAAAGCTGGGAGTTCGCAAATGGGAACAAGATCAGAAGTGGCAATGCCAGTGGCAGCCATCAGGCACTTTAACCTGAAATCTTGATGCATAGAAAAAAGGGGTGGTGAAGTTAGTAAAGGTCCACGTCAGTTTATTTATTATTCTGTCAACAAATATCTGCTGAGCAACTACTATGTGCCAGGCACTGCACTAGGCTTAAGAAATATAAAAATAAATAAATGTTCTTCCCTAACTCTAGACTTGCTCATAATCTAACGAGAACGCTCTCCCTTGTTTTCTGGAACTCCCTGGCTCCAGCATTTGTTCTGAGCCCTCATTCCACCCCCAGCTTCCTTGCTTCTCTCCACAATGCACATACCTTACAGTCTGGTCCAACACCAGGTTGGCAAGGCCTGGCCAGGATGGGAAGAGATGTGTGGTGAACTACAGGATACACTTTAGCCCATCCAAGGTCTCTAACCAGGCCAATGGAAAGCCATCTACTTTTGCCTTTTATCCAGCCATGAGTCAGTCTTACTCACCTATATTTTTTTGTTCATTTAATATGTTGAACAGTTAAATACTACCTGCTGCTCTGAGTGGATTAAGACAGCCGATTTGGAATGGCCATTCACATTCAGTTTTAAAAACTGGAGGGAGTGAGTTTGATGTTTGTCTCCATGGAGATCACTCTGCAGCAGAAGGGACAGGATCAGTCATTGCATGTAACAGGTCATCCAAAGCAGTCTCTGAGGCAGATCTCACAGGGTGACACCTCTAGCCTGTCAGAACACCTCCCTGCAGGATCACATGACCAATTTACAAATGAGGGGAAATATATTTTAGATTCTTACACTGAACTTGTAGATTCATTCAAATCCATCTCTTGTATTCTAAGGGTAACCTCAGTCTATGCACAAAATGAGAGATCGGCCGGGCGCAGTGGCTCACGCCTGTAAACCCAGCACTTTGGGAGGCCAAGGTGGGTGGATCATGAGGTCAGGAGATCAAGACCATCCTGGCCAACACAATGAAACCCCGTCTCTACTAAAAATACAAAAAAAAATTAGCTGGGCGTGGTGGCAGGCGCCTGTAGTCCCAGCTACTCGGGAGGCTGGGGCAGGAGAATGGTGTGAACCTGGGAGGCGGAGCTTGCAGTGAGCCGAGATCATGCCACTGCACTCCAGCCTGGGCAACAGAGCGAGACTCCATCTCAAAAAAAAAAAAAAAAAAAAAAAAAATAGAGGTCAAGGCAGGCTAAGATCTCAGCGCAGAGTTAAAGTGCTTGGTGTGCTCCTCCTACAATCCACCTTGAAGTCTTCAGAGAGGGCGGAACCAGAAACTGGAAAGTGTAGATTCTCTTCTTTGCTCTGATGATTGATGCATGGTTTCAGAGACTCCGCATTGAAAATGGTGAGACAATCCACAGCCACCCCGACCTTACAGGACTGCCATAACAACGAAATCAGATGATGCATGGGAAAGTGTTTCTAACTGCAAAGCGCAATTGATATATGAGAGGTGGTGGTGGTGGTGGTGCTGGTGATGACAATGATGAAGGAGGAAGACATGGCCCAAGTCTACCACCCTGATAACGTTGGTCAGCAAATCATTTTGTCACTATAAGTGCATTACCTCTCAACTCTAACGTTTATTTCATTAACTGTTCTAAGTGCCAATTTTAGCCTTAGAAACCAAAGAGTAACCCAAACACAGTGTATCCTTTCTTGGGTTCAGATAGCAACATTCTGAGGAGCTAACAGTTACCAATGAGGTCACTGGGCCCAGTATATGTGCCTACAGATATGCAAAAATAAAATTATGAAAGCTTCAAGTGGGAGAATCCCAAGGCCACACAGGTTGCTTAATCTTTGTGCTAAACGACTTCAATCCCCAGGGAGTGGCAAGAAGAAAAACAACTGCATACTGTTGCTAGCGACCCAGCTGCCAGGTGTGTTTTCAGTTCATGTGAGTGCCCTTTATTGGGAAGGGGAACGGGTTGACCTAGTGAGACATTTAAAAATGGCCCTCCTTAATGGAGCTCTCATTGTGAACATCTGCAGTCTTTTTTTTTTTATCTCCAATTGAAAAAGCTATACCCTTTCTGCCTCAATCTTATGATTTCCACAGTTGGCTCTAAGAAACTGCAAATAAAATCCAGAGGCCTCCTTAAGCTAAGACTTTTAGAATTGGCTTGCTTTTCCAAAACCAGTGGGGGAATAGAAACGGTGTGAGAGAGACTGGGTTGTGAGTGGATGGAACCACAGATACAATTTTCTTGAATAAAATTATTACATAATGAGACGGCTGCAAGACCAGAGATTGTATAAGACATAAAAGACATGATTCCAAATCAAAGCACTTTTTGTCAAAGTAACTAAAATAGTTGTTTAAAACACACACACGCACACATGCGCACGCATGCACACACACTGTTTTCTAAAGCGTGATATTTTCTGCCTGAGCCTTTTCTTCTCACTTGGCAGCCCTGTTGTGTACACGATCTCTACAGGAATGCAGAAAAACCACCTGAGGGAGAAAATTACTAATCACTAAAAATTACTAATCACTCTCTCACACTAAACAAATCCCACCGGGAGGTTTTTAGTTACACACCGGGATATGGGCTCTCTCTCTCTTTTTTTTTTTTTTTTTCTTCTCAGGTTAATGATACAAAGGCATACAAAATTTTAAAAAGGAAGCATGTCACATCTTAATATGCATTAGCAGGGATATTTTTACACGATAGCATCTAGGTCTCAGTCCAAAATAAAGGCAAAGTAGACTGAAAGTCTCTACTGCCTACCACCGGGTCTCTCAGAAAGAAAAGAGCCTGGAGGGAATCGTACTTCCCACAGCATTGAATACAGGGCCTATCATTCCGCCAGCTGTCTCCCTGTCGCTCTCTCTAACATTCAACGACCTCCTTTTCCCATGATATTCAATTCACAAAGCCCATCAAGTGCCTATCATATATTATTTCATTAAATAGATTAGTGTGTTATTTATGGCAGGCCTCATCCAGTTATATCATATCTTCACATTGTTTATCTCTTATTTGTTTATCTTTTACTGTTTCTTTCACCCACTGTAAATAGTCTAGGCCCATATCCCTACTTAGTTGATCAGAAGTTGAGGGTATCCCATTCAATGATCATATTACAAATGAGAGAAATTAGTAGAAGCAATAGAATTAAGAGTTTCATTGTAATGCCCCTTGGATTTTTTTTTCTTCTTTATTATTATTGTTTTCACTGATTATATGACATAATACCATTCACTATTAAAAATATGTTTAAGCAAGTGAAAAGTGTATCAAGTACAAAGTGAATGTTCTTCCCCGCTAACTTCTTCTACCAGAGACCATTATATACAAATACATTCTTTATGTATCTAAGTATAAATATAAACATAAACATGTCCATCTAAATATAGATATAAACATAAACATGTCCATCTAAGTATAGATATAAACATAAACATGTCCATCTAAGTATAGATATAAACATAAATATATCCTTCTAAGTGTAATCATGTGAAACACACAATTCTGTAATTTTATTTTCACTTAACAGTGTATCACAGCTGTCTTTCCATATGAAAAATACGGAGCTACAATCTCCTTTTGAACAGTCATTGAGTATTTATTCCATTTGGAGTTATATCATAATTAATTTAAATAATTTCTTATTTGTGGACATGTATTTTATTCCCCATTTTTCACTCTTATCAATAAATCTTAGAAAAACAGGCCAGGCGCAGTGGCTCACACCTGTAATCCAAGCACTTTGGTAGGCCAAGGCGGGTAGATTACTTGAGGTCAGGAGTTTGAGACCAGCTGGCCAACATGATGAAAGCCCATCTCTACTAAAAATACAAAAATTAGCCAGGTGTGGTGGTGCATGCCTGTAATCCAAACTGCTCAGGAGGCTGAGGCAGGAGAATCACTTGAGCCCAGGAGGTGGAGGTTGCTGTGAGCCAAGATCATGCCACACTGCACTCCAGCCTGGGCAACAAAGCGAAACTCTGTCTCCAAAAAAAAAAATAAGAAGGAGAAGAAGAACAAGGAGGAGGAGGAGAAAGGAGAAATAAAAACTTATAAATATGTCTTTGAATACCTTTCTAATTTTCTCCTAAGAATAACTTTCTGGAAAAGAGATCACCTCATCAAAAGACATGAACACAGTTTAAATTTTGAAATGTATTGACAATACACCTTGCAGAAAAGGTAATCCAATGTACCCACATCCTCACAAACACTACATATGATCAATATTTTTTGTCTCTGACGATCTGATAGATATTTATTAGATATAATGCCTTTATTTTCTCAGGTGAATTTCCTTGATTGTTAATAAAATGAAATCTTTTCAGATGACTATTTCATTAATAGCATGATGAAATCTAATTTTTAAGGTTAAAATTCTTCACATGTTATTTTGTAGATTAAAACTACCCCTTGCTTTTATAGACTTCTATCCATCTATCACAGCATTAAGGAATCATACCTATTTTATAGATGAAGAAGCTGAGTCCAAAAAAAAGTAGATGGTTAAAGAAAGTAAGTAGTTGGCAAGCGTTCTCATACTACATCTTAAAACAACAACAATAACCAAGATGGAGCATACTCTGTGCCCTAGATAGGATGTAGAAAACAGAAATGAACTCACATTTATCCCTATTCTAATCCAAGCCAGACAGCGTTGAATTGCAAATTCATGCAAAAAAAACCTAACTGATAAAGCATTTGAGTTTTTGCTCCAAAACCCCAAAATGTAGGCCCCTTGATTTAACCTAGGAAAGAACATGTAGGAAAGGGTGCACCTCAGAGAGAAAGTGTGTGTGTGTGTGTGTGTGTGTGTGTGTGTACGTGTGTGAGCATGCACACACATGTTAAAATGTGACACTTGGTCTTCTAGTTACATTTTTCATTCAGACTAATTAAGCAACACCTGCTAACAACCCTGACAAAGGTGTCCCTTTCCCTCATTCCAGCCCCCAACTCCACATACACTGGCTTTGCAACCCCCACACACCTTTATTTGGTTGGGTTGGGAGCCTGTTGAGACCGCCCTGTCACCACCTGTGTGGCAAAACCAGCCTTCCCCGAGATCAGCTGCTCTGCAACAGTGCACAGCTGTGTCCCGGAGAAATCTCAGCATTCTTCTTCTTCACTTAGGCAGAAAGAAAACAAAAAGGCAGAAGATTAACTTATACACAGGTACAAACAGATGAGAGAGAACCCAGGAGAAGCCATGTAAGCTATAACCACATTTAGATAAATGCTACTGCAGGGTTCATGGTGATGCAGCTGAGTTCAAAATAAACCTTAAAAAAAAAACAGAGGCTCAGAAATCTTACTTTTATGTGACAGCGCCAATTACTTTTAGTTGTTATGCCAATAAAAATTCTATGGTAAATATGATTATATTATTGGAGGAGGAGATTAGAATAGAATTGATATGTATTGAATACATCTATTATGTGCCATGTAGTATTTATGCCAAGACTTTACATGTTTTTCTTAAAAGAGTGTGCTTTTTCTCCCAGACACAAAAGATATGAATCTACAGAAGTAAGGCTCTCTGGTATCTTCTCTTGCCCCTCACCAGTTTGTTGGCAATTCCTGGTGCCACAGACCTGCTATCTTTCAACGTGAAAACCTCCCCCTAATCCTGGCGTGCTCTCGTCCTCTCTCTCCTCTCTGTCTCTCTGTCTCTCTCTCTCTCACACACACACACACACATTGTGATAATAATAATGAAAATGTTGCAGTCTTAGGAAGGCACTACACAAACCCAAAAATCACTGTATCCTGCTGATGTTGTGTGTAATCCAAGCAGACAATAATGGAAGTTTTTTACCTGTTGTGTTGAGGGAAGGCAAGTTAAACTCCTTAAAGAGAGAAGGACTTTTTTTCCGGAGAGGCCAGGTGGCTGCTTTGATTGTTTGTTTGTTTATTTGGGGTTGACTCCTATGTTGCAATAAGACTTCCATAACCTTGGGCAATCAAAATTCCAGTCCTCAGCTACAGAATATTACTCATTCTGTGATTTAGGTTTTCTCAGGCATTGGCATGCCGGGACATCAGAACATTACAGAGGAAAAAAAGAAGCCAGAGCAATTAATTTTTCGTATGTCTACAAGAAGACAAAATATTTTAGGCAAACAACCTCAGCCAACTTGGATAATTAACAACCATGTTTTAGAGAGGCGTTCCACTCAAGGCAACTCAAGCTTGGTTTTGTTTCTGGGTTTTTAATTCCTGAATATAAAGATGGTGATATCAAAACTAACATAAACCTATTTCTGGTAGAAATTTGCCCTTTCTACCTGCTTGCAGGATGCTTCAGACAAGCTGGCAGGGTGTAGGTGACCTTAGCTCAAAGGCAGAAAAACGAAGAGCAGACACACACAGGTCTCCAGGCTGCTGCTCCTACACTAAGGACAAATGACCTGAACATGGTCCTTCCCAGACCTTAGAGATGCTATTGAATTATGACAAGCCATAGAAGTAAAAAGAATTGACAAGGAGGGGTTGTGGCGTTGGGGGGTGCATAGCTTTGTGTTCAGGAGCACAGGTGTTCAGGTCACTGGGGTTCAAATTCCACCCAGCTCAGCTACTTACTAATGCCGTGACCTTGGGCAAGTTTTTTAACCTATTTTACTATACCTTCGTCTGTAAAATGAGCACAGTAATAGGACCTCCCTCATGAGTTTGCTGCTATGACAGAATGGGATGATGCCTATCACACTCTTGCCTGCACAGTGCTGGCGTCATGGCTTGACAGACAGCAGAAGTTGGCATTGCTATCCAGTGCCATGCTCCTAGAGAGGACACATGACTTATCCAGTGTCTCCCAGCTGGTTAACTAGGACTGGGACTCAGTTAAGCCCACTTCTTTCATTGTTCTGCCATCACCAGGGTGAACTGATTTAAGGAAACAAGTTGATTTTCCATGCAGCCCAGCCCCACCTAGCTCTACTGGCCCCACCTTTACCCTGGGCCCTGCCCTGCCATGGCCTGTTCTGCATTACCCTGCCCTGCCCTCCCCTAGCCACCCTGGATCAGCCTCAGTAGAAGGATCTGGATCAGCCAAGCCTGAGCACCAGTCTAACAGGATGATGAGGCCAAGGTCCAAAACCAACACCTTGTCCCGCAAACCCAGATTGAAAATTGCTGCCATGGTAAGCAAAAGGTGCGGGCTTCCAAACCAGGAGAAAGGGAAGTGCAGGCAGGTAGGTGGTGCCCCAACCAGCTCTTGCCAAGAAGCTATGTGAGAGGTTTCCCAGGGTTCTGTCAACAATAATAAGCCCAACAAACAAACAAAACAAAGATAGACAAACCTTCAGTCAAGGGTGGAACGAAGTGAAGGAAAGGCAAAGGGCAGAGCAAAGGAAAGGGCATCAGCTCTAGGGTTCCTGAGAAATGGGGACAGCAGTTCAGAAAATGAAAAGCAGCAAAGGAAGATGAGCCACACTAGTCTGAGCAGAGAAGAAAGACCTGAGCTGTCATATTTGCACCAGTTCTGCCCCTATCAGGCTCACACAAAGTTCTGTGTTCCATGTTGGGCACCTACAAGAGAGGAGAGAGGCAAACACTGGGATGTGCCCAGGAGATGGCAAACAGGCTAGTGGTGAGTCTTAATACCATATGAGAGGAGAGAAAAGATTTCAAGGTGACTGTTAAAGAGATGAGACTTCTCAGTGTGATATGGCAGCTTTCACTGAATAGCTGATATTTTCCCAGGTAGGCCCACTTTGTCTATGTGGCTCCAAAGGGCAGAGCGAGGCTTGGAGAATGGAACTCACAGGCAGGCAAATTTCAGCACAACGTAAGAGAGGTGTGTCCGCTGACATTCAAAGTTGTAATGGACTCCAGTGGGAAAGTCGAGCTCTCCTGGCGGTTATCAAGGAGATGATGGAAATAGTACTGGCAGGATTCCTGCGTTGGGTATGGGGGTTGTAAAGCTGACCTTTGACTGTTGAGGTCCCTTTCGATTCCAACACTGATAAAATGGGGTGAGTCAGTGAGCACACCTAGAGCTACTTTTATTCACAATAAATACTGATTCATGTGTCTCCCCTCTTCCCATCACTTGGCTTTTTTCTAAATAAGTAAAGGGGACATAATTGTTCTCTAACCCTCAGATTCAATAACGTTTAGACGCTGACTATTGACTCCTTGAAAATAAAATGCTACCTTACAAATCTCTCTCTTTCTCTCTCTCTCTCTCTCTCTTTCTCTCTCTCAAATTCTAGTGTGTTGGAAACAGGGAAATCAAGAAGTGATAAATACACTTTTAAAAGCTCAAGACTCAACTACATACATTTTAATATTCTGTATGTCAAATAAACATAGAAAACAAAACTAAAAGGCAAATGCCTTGAAAATGATCATTTTGAAACAAATGAGACTAAAGAATAGTGTCTAAATATATGAGTAGTTTATATAAATCCATATGGGGACAATCATAGCAATAGAAAAAAATGCAAAGGGTATGACGAGAAAATATTCAAAATGAGATATATAAATGACCAATAAATACATGAAAAATGTTCAAAGTAGTCAAAGAAATGCCAGTTAAAACAATAATGACGCCGGGTGTGGTGACCCACACCTGTAATCCCAGCACTTCAGGAGGCTGATGTGGGTGGATCATCAGATCAGGAGTTCGAGACCAGCCTGACCTACATGGTGAAACCCCCCCCTCTACTAAAAATACAAAAATTAGCCGGGTATGGGTAGCACGTGACTGTAATCCCAGCTACTCAGGAGGCTGAGGCAGGAGAATCACTTGAACCCGGGAGGCAGAGGTTGCAGTGAGCCGAGATTATGCCACTATACTCCAGCCTAGGTGACAGAGCAAGACTCCGTCTCAAAGAAAAGAGAGAGAGAGAATTATATTGCATCTATAACACTGGTTTGCACTTCTTTATTAAAAATTCAAACAGATTTGGATCCCTATTTTGGGGGTGAACAAACACAATGGGTTTCTACACAAGGGTGTTTGCTTCAAAGTGGGGAGCATTCTGACCCCTTTAAAGTATTAAAGTATAATCTCCCTTTAGACAGAAACAATTGGCAGTGGAAAATTTCAAGCACAGTTCTATCATTCATTTGAAATGGATTCAGTGGCCGAACTCTTTTCTGTTTTTTAGTTGCAGCATTAGAAAAGAACCCAGCACAATTTTTGCAGAGACTTCTTACAAGGACTTATCATAAGCATTACATATTTTATTTGCTGAAATGTAAAATTTGCCTTTTTGATAATGGTGCAGACAGGTCTTGGTGAAACATACCAGACAACCCTAGGTATGAGTCACAATTTGCTACTTCCAGCTCTTTGCAAGAGAGAGGTAAATATGTTATTAAATGTATGGTAAGTTTCAGGGCCCTTTAGGTCCATGACAGGAAAAATGACCAAGGGTCTCTGAAACACAATTTTAAATGGCTAATTTAAAAAAACAAACACACACTCAAATTTCATTTTGATTCCTGTAAAAACTTACATGAAAAGTTTGGTTTAGGAACGTTTCAAGGTACTAATTGGAAAAGGATACCTGAATATCTTTAAAATTCCCTTGTGCTTTCCTTCTCCCCGACTAGTGAGAAAAACTCAGGGGTAACTGAGTCGAAAACAGGGAAGAAACATTGTGACAAGGAAAGTATGAAAAGATGAAGTATGGAAAAATCTTCCCTGAAAGAGACACTACTGGACTATAGTGACTGGGATGATGATCAGGAAGGCAGGGATGGTTGGTTAAAAGTAGAAGGAAAGAACCAAAAGGTGTCTTTAAAAAGGAAGTAGTAGTAGGAGACAGGAAAGCTGGAAGGAAAAATAACATGAAAATAAATTCAGTACAGCCAGCTGAAGGACAATCTCTCTTGAGGGTTTTCTACGAGCAATTAGTCTTCTGGGTGTTCATCTCCTCAAAGGCAGAGGGACAACCACTGGGATGTGACCAGGAGATGGCAAATAGGCTAGTGGTGAGCCTTAATACCACGTGGGAGGAGGAATAGAGAAAAGATTTCAAGGTGATTGCCTTGGAAATCTTTTTTTTTTTTAATTGTTTTTAATGTTCCCATTTTCCAGTCTCATTGGTTTGGAATATTGTTGATTGGAATTGAATTTATAGAATATTGAATTTCTCCTTGTTTTATTTTCTAAATTTTAGTAACTTCATATTATTGTATGGTAATTGGAGGAAATTTAGAGAATACAGAGGAAACAGAAACAGTAAAATAAAATTCACTTTTACTTTCCTCTCACAGGTAACACTATTAGGCTGAAGTATGAATATTCCTGTCTTTTTACCATTGTTTTCATTTACAAAATGAGGGCTGAAACCAATGAACAATATCTGAATGTGGCACAATACTGTTTCAAATAAATAAATTTTTAAAAGAGCAGAAGCCATTTGACATTTTCTAGACTTCTCAATGATATAAAACCTTTAACTCATTGTTTCTTAAAAAAAAACAACTAAGGAGCATCAACTCTGATTTTGTCAAGAGCTGACACCAGAATGGAGATAGCCAAGGAGAGAAAGAGGATAAAAAAGGAAATTTGTCCAATCCAAAAACTCTTATACAAAAAGTAAACTACTTTGTATAAGCAAATAATATAATGTATAAATTACTTTCAGTTTATGTAAAAAAAAAAAGCATATCATGTATATAAAACAAGTGTACAATTGAGTAAGCAAATGCTATTACTCTACAGAGTGTCCAGGTAACAACTTTCACTCCAGTCATTATCAGAGTCTGTATTGCATCCTAACACTTTTTTTCAAACCAGTCGAAGGACATCAGGACAAACCTCCCCGAAATATGCCATGTAAGCTGAGACCTGAGAGATGTGCAGACAGGTGTGAGCAAGTTGACAGGCTAGCCTGGGGCTATCGTAGCAAAGAAAGAGCCTTTCCAGTAGAAGGAATAGTGTGTGCAAGAGGGAAGAGAGCATACCACTTTCTAGGACCTAAAAGGATTCAGCATGTAGATGTGGAGCCCCAGGAAGATACATGATGTGAAATGAAGATGGAGATGAGGCCGAATAGGGCACAGTCTTGCCTAGCCCCTCACCAAGCCTGTCACCAGCACTTGTTCCACTTAGGAAATATTAGACAGAGAGGCTATTTTATGTGAGCCCTAAAGAATGTTCTTTGTAGGTAAAGGCACTGACCTGGAGCTTTGGCATGGTGGCACTCTACCGTGGAGCTTACCATTGCCATCAACACGTGGCTCCTGCCACCTCTATCAAGGCTGGTCAAAATCCGCAAGCAAGTGCAATAGCCAGCACTTCTATAGCACTTAGTATGGTTCCAGGCATGGTGCTAAGAGCTGGGCATGAACTGACTCATCTCGTCTGTGACATAATCTTATGAGATAGAGCCTATTCTCATCCCCATTTCATTGATTAGAAAACTGAGACACAGGCTAATGTGCCCAAAGGCACAAAGCAGGCAAGTGGCAGAGGCGGGCAATTTGGCTCCAGCAGCCTTGCTCCTGAGGGTTACCCCACACACCCTTTTGGCGAGTATTATGTGCCTACCATATGGCCTGCACTTTGCATCCATGTGAAGCAAAAAACCAGCATGGGGAATGTGTCCCGTTGACAAAAGGCCTCACTTGCTACTCTGCTACATAAGACAAGACTGCTCGGCAAGTCCTTAGCTAAATATTTCAGTCATTCATCAACAAGTGTGCCTCCTTTGGTGGCAACAGAGGAATAATGATTCTCTCTGGTATTTGTATAACACGCTGTCACTTACAAAACACTTCCTCATGTTGTCTCTTGGTTATGGTTGTCACAACAACCCTGGGAAGCCAGAAAGACAGGATTCTCCTGAGAATCAGACTCTGAGGAGGGAAGGGACTGCCAAGGACACTAGCAGGGGAGCCCAGGCTCAAACCTGGGGGTCCTGACTTGAGCAAGGCTCTAAGGAAGGTCACTGCACCTGACCTGGCCTTGGTTGGGATATTGGCTTAGCCAATTAGAAACTACTTAACTCGCTAATGATATGGGCTCTCTGCCTGAATTTCCTCACCTCGAAAATAGGGATAATACCTGCAGTATACACTAGTTGTAAGCGCTTGATGAGGTCACAGGGGACAAAGGCCATTCAGCGAATTCTGTGTTTCCTTTTCACTGTCAACTTCATGTGCCTGCCCTTGGAGAAAGTGTATGTCACTGAATTTTTAAACTAAATTATAGTTTAGATGTTGTTTTATAGAAGAACAAGTATGGTATGGTTGCACGAATATTCAACATTGCCTCTCCTGTCTCCCCACCATCATTTTCACAGATTTCAATTTTCTCTTCAGAGTTTTCTTAAGGCAGGCAATTAATCTGTAGCCTCCAGAATATGTGCATGTGATGGAGTGGAGGGCACAGACTCTCCATCACATTTCTGAAGGCAACAGTATCTGGCGGCTCAGATGCAAACTCCCATGGCCAGAGACAGGACAGGACTTGCTCCGGGACCCCTCCCCGGAGGCAGCACTAGATCCTGGCCTTCCTGAAGCCCAGCCCAGCATGCAGGCCACTGGATCACACTCTGTTTTTCCCCAGATCCCAGGGACTCCATTGTCCCCAGAAGCATGAAAGCCTGCACATCGGGGTAAGATGTTCCACCAGAGCATTTAAACCCCCAAGGACAAGCATCACAATCCATCTGCCATCAGCCCTGTGGGCTTCATTCTGGCAGCCGTGACTGCTAAAAGCATGTTCTGTGTTCCCCTGCAGAAGTAAACAGCAGAAAACACTGAGAATTGGGGAAATTCACTGTCATCTTTAAAAATATATAACAAAAAAAAAAAAACACTTGTCATGCATTTTTTATGTGAAATAAGTTCAGAAGCTGAAATGTCTGAGGGAGAAAATGAGTCTTTGAATAGAAGCCTGCAGGAGGGACAGAATGGAGGGAAAAGGCCACATTTTGAAAATAACTACATTTCTCTTATTTCTTTTTTTTTTTTTTTTTTAACACTGCCTGTTCAAGTGAGAATAAGCAGTCTCCAACAAGTATCCTCGCCTTGGCTCTTCCTGAGGCCTCTAAATCCAGGGAGGAGGAAATGGTGTAGTTTGCTTTGCATGTTTCTGCTGTATTTCTGTGGCGCTTGATTGCCCTGGCGGTGTTTACCTCACAAATGCTGCCTAATTCAGGCCAGAGGGAAGGCAAAGCCAGTGAAAAGAGCTCCACGGGCTAGAAGGTGAGCAGGCTGAACATGCAGCAGTGGAAACCTATTCAGAAGCAATCAATAAGAGGTAGTAGTAGCTTTGGCTGCAGAGCATTCAGTGCTTGTTTGGGGGATGCATAGGGACAGTCAGCCTTTGGTTACTGACAAGTTCTCCGTTATCTTAGAGGGTGGACCCAGGAAGGGATGGCCTCCCCCTTTCCCTGACTCAACTGGAGCTCAGTTCACTCTGCTTTGAAGGAGTAGGAGGAGAACATTACTCACAAAAAGGAGGTTTGTAATGGGCTATCACACTCCCTCCTCCATCACCCTGTATCCCACAGCCACTGATATAGCTCTGTCCTTTCAACCCTGTCTGTTCCAGGAAGCCTTTGTGGATCTCCCAGGGCAGAGTTAGGGGCTCCTTCTGGGTCTCTCATAGCCATCTGTTTCACTTTGTTAGTGGTGCTTCACTATGCTGAATTTTAAGTATCTTATCACGTGTCTCTCTCCTCTCCCTGGCTCTAACTTCCTTAAGGGCAAGAACTAGCTGGTTCACCATTGTATTCCTGCACCACAGCATAAGCACTGAATCATTGTGGGTTAAAGGTTGAAATCCAGAAAGAGAAAGAGAGATGTTAGACACCTACTGACCACGGAGGTGCCCTCCATCCTGCTTAACCACTGCCCAGGCCAGTCATTGCTCTCCCTGGAAGACCTTGGGTCATTCACATGCAAGGAAAATGTTAGTAGATGAGTTGGATTATGCGCTGTAGTAGACAAAACAGAGGCTTTGATGTTAGAACAGCTCTGGCTTTGATTCTTGGCTCCACCAGTGCACACTCTCCATATAAGCTGGCATAATTTTTTGTAAATTCTCTTAATTAACTTTCTCATTTACCAAATGATAAGAAGGTACAACAGAACTAACATAAAGGTATGTGAAATAGTCATGCAATTGTTGGTGTTATGAGTGTTATGAGTGTTATGTTGGCTCATGCATTGCTCTGCTAGTCTGTTTTCTGCTTCTGCACTCTTCTACCCAACTCTTTAAAAGCTCCTGTACCCCAACCTCTACTGCAGCCTCCCATTCCCACTGCTTTATACAGTGAGAAACAAAATAATTATTGATTTTCTCTTGTTTCCAAAAGCCCAATTTTTAATAAACCATAGATTTGGAAAAACTGAGTGATCCCTTCTTCTGCAGAGGACTTCCCACCTCTGCCTCCAAGCCCTTTAGGAACAAAAACCTTCTACAAGCTGAGAGAGTGAAACAAACAAGTTAGATGCTGGTTTGGAAGCCAAGCTCCTGCCCTTTGGGGCCAACTCCCATTAAGAAGAGCTGGTGCTGGAGAAGGGAGATGATAGAACACCTGTGTAGGTTTCAGCCTCCCTAAAGAAAGAGGACTTGAATCTCACTTGTTCTGAGAAAGTCTGCTGGTAGACTTGTAGAGTGTCAAGGCAGAATTAGGAGGTGCTGCAGGAAGGATACATACAGCATGCACCATCCCTTGGGAGAGCTAAGAAGAATGCAGTTATTTCTTAGGAGATTGCTCCTATCGAGGACATGCCTAAAGATCAAACCGACTGGCTACATCTCATGGGAGACAGAAGGATATTTCAACCAATCAAAATTGAGAAGTACACGCCATGCTCTCCTCCAAGTCCAAAGTGGCATATTCACAAATCTCTGCAATTTTCACATCAGTATCAGGAAGGAGAAAAGGAAGAAGAGGGAAAGCCCACAGTTACATAGGTGTAAATATAAAATGACTAATGTGATCACCAAAGGAACAGAGCTGACATAGATATAACTGGACTGTTTTTTATGTCATAAAAAAGTTGGTTTATGATAAAATTTAAGTTCACTTATAGAAAAATACGGAGAGCGGCCCAGTGCGATGGCTCACGCCTGTAATCCCAGCACTTTTGGAGGATGAGGCGGGAGGATCATGAGGTCAGGAGATCGAGACCATCCTGGCTAACATGGTGAAACCCCATCTCTACTAAAAAAATACAAAACATTAGCCGGGCGTGGTGGAGGGCTCGTGTAGTCCCAGCTACTCGGGAGGCTGAGGCAGGATAATGACATGAACCCGGGAGGTGGAGCTTGCAGTGAGCCGAGATGGTGCCATGGCACCTCCAGCTTGGGCAGCAGACGGAGACTCTGCCTCAAAAAAAAAAAAAGAAAAGAAAAGAAAAATAGGTAGAGCTACATTCTTGCTTTTTTGTGGACTTTGAAATTCACCAGAAATATAAATATACTTACAAAAATATAAATACACTCACAACAAATACGAAACATCTAAAAAGGGGCCTTGTACATAGGAGGTTCTGAATAAATTAGCTTCCCTAAGCTGGATTATCTAAATTTTTATGCTAATACTTATCTCTAAAATCAGAGACATTTGTAACTTGACTCCAGTAATGAGTAAGGCTTACTTTGAAAATGCAAACAAATCAACCAACAATCTTTATAACATCCAACAACAGTAGAAGAAGAGCACTGTCCTTCCAGAATGTGACACTGTAATTAGTAAAACAAGATAATATCCATCATTACTCATGGCCATTGCCCTCATGGTGGTGAAGGCAGAAGAGCAATATAAAACCCATAGGCTCTATCTCCCAAGCATACACAAATCTCAACCACTTCTCATCATTTCCCTGACTGTCACCCCAATCCAAGCCACCATGTCTTACCTGGACACTGCCCAGTCTTCCTGCTTCTGCTCTTATCCATATAGTCTGCTCTCAACATAGAGTGGCCCTTCCCTTTTAAGAGCATAAATAGGATTATGTTACTCTTCCCCTTAAAACACTCCTAAGTAGCTTAAGTCTCACCATCCTTCCCTTAAGAGTGAGCTTGATTCCAAAGAATAGAGTAGGGAAAGGTGAAAATAGTAACTTCGTGGTAGAGAAATCTGGAAAACCTACCTCAACCAAGTGATAAAGGTTAACATCACTAGAGATATCATGTGGATGCAGGTACTTGTTGATATGATGTGATAAGAAGGGCACTCACTTCTGTATTATTTCTGATGACTCATTGTCCTAGTCCAATCATGAGAAAAACAAAAGACAAGCCCAAATTGGGAACATTCTATGGGGTGCCTGACTGCTATTCCTCAAGACAGTCAAGGTCATGAAAAACAAGAAGACTGCCACAGACCAGAGAAGACTGGGGAGGCATGGCAACTAAGTGCAATGTGGTACCATATATTGAATCCTGAAACAGAAAGAGGACACTGATGGAAAAACTAGCAAAATCCAAATAAAACCTGATGTTTAATAATAGTAAAAAGCCAATGTCAATATTCTAGTTTTAACAAATGAACTGTGGTAATGTATGATATTAACAGAGGAAACTATATAAGGGATATACAGCAACTTTCTGGACTATCTTTATAACTTTTATGTAAATCTAAATTGTTCCAAAATGAAAAGTTTTGTTTTTAAAATTCATACAGAAATGTAATTATCTTTATATTTCTGTAATGAACTTTAGTTTTTGATAGCCCGTTTTCATAAACAACAAAAAACTTGCAGTGTTATCATTTCAGTACAACAAAGATACTTCCAGAGTAACATTTATTCATATTTAGTTAAAAAAAAAAAAAAAGATACCAAAAGACTCCACACATCTCTGACAATCTCAGTTCCGAAGTTCTTACCAAGGTCTACAATGTCCCAGGTGACCTGATGGGGCTGGCCACTCTTACCTCTCCAGTATCCTTGCCTCTTCCTCACCTTACTGTTCTTGAAAAGCTTCAAGCACATTCTCACCTCAGGGCCTTTGCATTTGTTCCCAGAAACCTACATGGTCCCATTTTTCTCAAACCTCTACTCAAATATCAATCCCTTACTTTTTTTAAGAACAAAACATGTATATTTCTATTAGACTACCTGACACAGAAGATAGTGCAGTATGGATGGACAGTATGAATGACAAATAATACAAATACATTTTATTTGAAATAAACAAAAATGCTTACACAGTTCAACGGATCACTTGGAAACAAATTCCTGCTTGGATAATTCAAAGAAGTTTTCCATGACTACACTTCAGTAACACTCTGACCCTCATCCCCAACACTGCCTAGCCCTCTACCTTGCTTTATTTTTCTTCATACTTCAAATTACATGACATTACATTATATTATAGACTCCTTTGGGTTTGCTTTTTTGGATTTTTTGTGGGGTTTTTTGTTGTTGTTGTTGCTTTTGTCCATGAGGAGAGGAATTTTGTCTGTTTTGCAGTCAGATGGTCTACCCCTGAGCTACACCCCTAAGATTTTCTCTGTTTTGATCACTGCTATAACCTCAGTACTTAGCAGTTCTTGGCACATGGTAAGAGTTTAATCTGTTGAATGAATGAATGAAAATAAAATCAGAGCAGTTCTTGCTGCAAACCATGTCTCTTCAGGTGGCTTTGGTTCATTTCAACGAGAAAACTGAGATTGCCTTCTGGGCCCAAAAGATACCTGATGATGGACATGTTTGATGTAAATGAAACAAAACCTCCTGCCTTGGGCTAATTATAAGAAGCTATTTATAATTAGCTCGTTGTTAAATTAATCAGCAAGCTGTTGCTACCTTCAGAATAAAGTTTAATTTCCCAAATGATTTTGGCACTGCTGATAAGCCCATGGGCAATGGACAATATTTAACTGCCAGCAGACGTTAAAGAAAATGACTTGTTCGACTAAGATGCTGGTAAAATGTATTAATGAAACATATCTTTTTAACTTATTGGCATGAATAAGCCAGATTCCTGACTGTAATTATTTTTAGAATCAGAATAGTCTACATACTTCAAATTACATCCCTTACCTGAGAGAACTTTCTGAAATTATAGAAATGTTCTATACCTTGATTGGGTTGGTGGTTACATAAGTAAACACATGTATTCAAATTCATTGATTGACTTAAAGCCAGTGCATTTAGCTGCGCATAAATTTTACCTCAATTTTTTAAGTGTATCCCTATGTCGGTGATAATTTCATTGTCTACAACCCATCTTAAGAAAATTTGTTTTGTAGGAGAAATGCATATTTTTATAGATAACTGTATCAGTTATTAAAGGGGTGTATATATCACAGGGACCAACCTTTGAACTATAATTTTTTGTTTGGAAGTTTCTAACTAAAAGCACTACATTTGTATTTCCCATTATTATCATCTTTACATATTTTTTAGTTTTGCACACAAAGCATCTTGAAAATGTTTGCTCTCTTCGTGCAGAAAAATGTAAAACAATAGTAGCAAAGTCTATACTCCTCGAATCTAAATATTAGTAGCACAGTCTCAAATGGAGGCAAAATTTATTTGAATATTTCCAGTTGCAGGGAGAATCTGCATAGAAAAAAACAAAAATTTTTGTTTTTGTGAGACAGAGTCTCACTCTTATCGCCCAGGCTGAAGTGCAGTGAATGGTGTCATCTCTGCTCACTGCAACCTCCACCTCCCAGGTTCAAGCAATTATCCTGCCTTAGCCTCCCTAGTAGCTGGGACTACAGACATACACCACCCCGCTGAGCTAATTTTTTTTTTTTTTTTTCGGTAGAGACAGGGTTTCACCATGTTGGTCAGACTGGTCTCAAACTCCTGACCTCAAGTGATCCACCTGCCTCAGCCTCCCAAAGTGCTAGGATTACAGACGTGAGCCACTGCCACCCGGCCAAATAAAGGTAAATATTTTGATTGGAATTAAGTCAAGTGAAATCCCTATTCCTTAATGGGGGAGAAATAAAGACACCTGCAGGTAATTAACATGATCATTAACACAAAGGGGAACACAGGTAGTGAACTATGACTACAAGCCCTCAGTTTGACTCGGCAATATTGTGAATTTGGAATTCCAACAGTAAATTAGCTTTTAAAATTATTCCAGAACAATAACTCTGTAATATACATTTCTGGGTCTAAATTGCTAGGAACTGACATCAAATTTTCCTAAGAGGTGGTACTTATATAAAAGAATAAACATTTGCAACATTTCTACCTTGAATTTCACAAAGCTGACCTAATTTATTATCCATTGCAATATAAAAAACTTTTCTCACCAGAAGGCCACTCCAGGTGACAATTGGATGTGTGAGGCTGTTATCCTTTCTCTCATAAGTATTTGCTTTGACTACCGACTCTCCTAACTATCCATGCACTTCACAGCACTTCTCACCATCTGAAATTACATCGTTTATGTTTGCTGACTTCTTGATGGGCAGTCTCCTCCATTGCCATGTGAGCCCTCTGAGGGTAGGATTTGGATTCTCCTGTCTTTGTTTTGCCCCAGCATGTAGAACAGCGGCCTGGCACATAGTGGCCATTGAATCACAAGATTCAGCCACTCTAATGATGTATGCATGCCCTGGGAGAATGGAGCCCACAGGTAACACTAAGAGAACTGTACTACCTCACCCCAAATGACTGTGTCTGGGACCATTGCAAAGAGACTCATCCGGGGGAGCGGTGCAATGGCCAGACGAGCAGTGGACCAGAACAGGAGTGTGGTGACTAACGAGGGTAGGGCAGTGGAAGAAGGGAGGGATCGTCAGAGCCACAGATAGTGGAGAGAATGCCACAGGGAGCAAGGTGCCTGCACTGGCTGAGGTCTAGGGACTGTGGCACAGGGAGCCAGGGAGGGACAAAGAGCCAGGTCTAGGTGAGCAAGTAGAGAACAGGACAGAATCCACAGTGCAAAGTTAACAACAAATAACAGGCAGTACCAGGGAAAGGTTCCAAAAGTGAGGCCCAGATTAATCCAAAAAGTTGATACAGACAACCAAAGTTGTTGATAGGATGACTGTGGCCCAGTTAAGGACACTGAGTCTATTCAGACAAGTAATCATAAATGCTAATTCATCTTCACACTATTTCTGTCAAAACTAATATTGTCTTTGGCTTTAGAAGGTAGATAACGTGACATATGTATGCCCATTCAATGACAGCTTGAATTGAGTTTCCTTTTCACTTGAGAGTTGTAAGCATTTAGGATATATACATATACATGATTTGTACACACATCCTACATATTACATATATATATATAAGTCAACTATATCTATAACTAATGCACACACAAAGTCTGAGAGATATATACATAACACATCTATAGATATAAGTCTTTAGTTGATGGAGAAATAAGGAGAAAGACGTAGAAACAGAAGGAGAGACTGGAAGCAACAGAGAGACTAGGAGTTAGAGATTGAGAGAAAGAGAGAACATGAGAGACACTTTCAGTGATAGAGCTCTTCATACAGGAAGAAGCCAAAGTCTTGTTTGTTTTTTGAGGGGGGTGGTACACTTTGGATTCGGAACGCCATGTCGTAAAAACAATGTCCACATGTCTGGATTATGTTTGGGTTATCTGCACCCTCCGATCTTAGTGCAACAGGATTTGCCAGTGGACCATATCCACTGGAACAAAGACGCAAAAAGGTTTTTGCATTCCTTCACACACACCATCACACTGTGACCTCCAGGGTCCAAGGGCCACTTCTGTCTGTGACATGTCCATCTCCTGTCATTAGGCCTCCATGCCTTCAACCATGAAGAGTTTACTAACAGGGAGAAGGAAAAGGAGCTTGACACCTTTCGCAGTTTAGTAAAAGCCCCTTTAATGGTTATGTTTTCTTTAGTATTGCTGTTTTCCATCTTTTTTACCTAAGGCTGCATTTGACTACAGGTGAGGTGGCAGTCAATGACTTGGTTGTGGTCATTAGGCTTCATGATGTCATTGTTTGTTGTTAGGTAGGAGTACTGCTCAGCCTCTTCCTTTGCTAGATATAATGCCTTTGAGTGAAGGCTCCTAACTGCTAGCTAATATCCCCGCTGAGTGTCAGAGTGCTAAGGCATGCATGCTACTCTTCAATGTGGGTCACTTCAAAAGATAAATGCTGGAGGATGTTAGATTAGATTTACCTGAAATTCTAGCTTTCATTTGTATAAATAAATGTCATCTAATGCTTACCAATAGCATTGAACCAAAATGAATAAGAATCTTGGGTTTCAGACAGAAATGACCAATAGAGATATCTGTGTCAGTGGATAAAAATTGCTAGAACTCTTCTAGCAAGCCCAAGCCTTGTCAGATACTGCCTACATGTCAATGTGAAAACGATTAGTGGAAGAAGGGTCAATGCACTATAAGAAAACTGAATTTTCATTTTAATAATTGGAAGGGAAATTAATTCATAAGGAAATGAGTCTAAAAGACAAATGAGTTGATTCCCATAAGCTGTCCAAAATAACCCATTACTTGATAATTCATAACAATATCCAAAAGTAATCTGATGTAAAGTATCTACCTTTAATCCCTACAAACATTCCTTTCTGCCCTCATTTGTTCCTCCCATTTATCTAACTCACCAAAGTATACAATTATCCATATAGAGAATTTGTGACCCCAAACTGTCTTCTGAGAAATCCCATAGGAACGTGTAGTGGCACTGAATGTCTTTACTTATTAAAGACTACTCCTGTAACCCACAATTAATCTATTCATTCTTTTCTTCATTCAGAAAATATTTACTGATAACTACTATGCACCAGGCACTGACTGTGCTGAGAATGCAATGGGGAATAATATAAACAGGTTCCCTGCCTTTGTGAAACTTATAGTCTGCTAGGAAAGAAGCTACTAATCATCAAAAAATCATATAAATAGGCAGGGAGCAGTGGCTCACGCCTGTAATCCCAGCATTTTGGGAGTCCAAGGCAGGCAGATCACCTGAGGTTGGGAGTTCAAGACCAGCCTGGCCAACATGGTGAAACCCCACGTCTACTAAAAATGCAAAAATTAGCC
>NW_012115655.1:780080-825039 GCF_000951035.1 Colobus angolensis palliatus
TATATATAAATGTATGTATTTATATATAAATAAAACTACATTTATATTAACATATATGTAAATGTAGAGTTGCAACTGTGGCAAGCACTATGAGTGAAAATTACATGGTCCAATGAGAGTTTACAGTCAATGGATTTGACACAGAGTTATCAGAGAATACATCCTCTAGGAAATGACAATTTCCATTTCTATAAAGAGAACAGAAAAAATAACCAAGTTATAGGTGAAGAGACTGGGAAAAGAGAAGCTGCACAGGCAAAGACCACGTGGAAAGAGGAAATAGGATGCATTTTAGAAATCAAAAGTAAACCAAGAACTGCATTACTCACTAGGAAAATGCAAATCCAAACCACAATAAGATATCACTTCATAACTATTTACATGCCTATAATCAAAAAGATGAACAATATCAAGTGTTAGCAAAAATGTAGAGAAACTGGAAGCTTCATACATCACTGGTGGGAATGTAAACTGGTACTGCCACTTTGGAAAACAGTTTGGCAGATTCTCAAAAATATTAAACATAGAATTACCATATGACCAAGTAATTATGCCCCTGGGTATATATCCAAGAGAATATGTTCTCTTGGATATATAAAAATTTGGAAATACAAAAACATGTACATGAATGTTCTCACCAGCGCTACTCATAATGGCCAAAAAGCAGAAACAACCTAAACGTTCATTAACTGGTGAATAGATAAACAAAATGTGGTATATCCACACAGTAGGATATTATTTGGCAATAAAAAGGAATAAAGTGCAGATACATGCTACAACCTGAATGAACCTTGGAAAGAGTATGTAAAGTAAAAGAAGCCAGACAGAAAAGGCCACATATCCTATAATTCCGTTTACATGAAATTTCCAAAATAGACAAACCCATAGAAGCAGAAAGTCAGCAGGGGTTGCCAGGGGCTACAGGGGAGGAAAATGAAGAGTAACTGATAATGGATTTCTTTTTGGGGTGATGAAAACGTTCTGGAATTGGATAGTGATGGTTGCACAACCTTAAAACATACTAAAAACAACTGAACTTTAGACTTCAAAAGAATGAATGTTATGGTATGTGAATGATATCTCAATTTTTTTATTATACTTTAAGTTCTGGAATACATGTGCAGAACATGCAGGTTTGTTACATATGTATACGTGTGCCATGGTGGTTTGCTGCACCAACCTGTCGTCTACATTAGGTATTTCTCCTACTGTTATCCATCCCCTTGCCCTCCACCTGACAACAGGCCCCAGTGTGTGATGTTCCCTTCCCTGTGCCCATATGTTCTCATTGTTCAACTCCCACTTACGAGTGAGAACACGCAGTGTTTGGTTTTCTGTTCCTGTGTCGGTTTGCTGAGAATGATGGTTTCCAGCTTCATCCATGTCTCTGCAAACAACATTAACTCATTCTTTTTTATAGCTGCATAGTATTCCATGGTGTATATGTACCACATTTTCTTTATCCAGTCTAACATTGATGAGCATTTGGGTTGTTTCCAAGTCTTTGCTATTATTTTAAGTAAATTTTATTTTTACTTTTTACTCTCAGGACAAGAGTAGCAAAGAGGGTTATGAGCAGTGCAATTCAAAATGAGGCTGAAACAAAAGGTAGGAGCTCAATCACGCAGGGTTTTGTAACTTATAATTTTGGTCTGTGTTCTAAGAGTAAAGGAGTCTTTTAAGGGGAAAGTATATATGATTAGATTTAAGATAAGAACCATCACTTGAGCTATATAATGGATAATTGATTTAAGAGGGCAAGAGTGAATGGTTAAAAAGACCAAAGAAGCCTTTATAGGAACCTGGGTGTGAAAAGTTGGGAACATAAACTAAATAAGGAGAAGCAGAGATAGAAGTGGATGTATTTAATATTATTAGGAAATAATATCTCTGCTATTTGATGAGTGTGATGAAGGGTGGTGTCAGAGGTGACATTCAGGTATCTTATTGCATAACAGAATAAAGTGTTGTTCCATTTGCTGAAAAAAGGAATGCTGCTGAACACTGGGCAAAGGCAGGAAGATAATGATCTTAATTTGACATTGAATTGTCAATGAGAATGTCAAGTAAGCTGGTAGAGAAGGCTGGAGCTCAGAAAAGAGGTCTAAACTAGCTAGACATCTGTGAGACATCTGCATGAGGTGGTCATGGAGGCGTAACAGGCATGGATGAGAAGAGAAGGCAATGGAGAGGACCTAAGGCCAAGCCTTCAGGAAATCTAATATCTAATGACAAGGCAGAAGACAAAGAGCTACAAAGCAGGTAGAAAGAGTGCCCAGGGAGGTAAGGGGTGGAAGAAATTGTTTCAAGAAAGAAGATGTGGTAGGGTTCTCCACATGTCAGTCTTGTCTTATGAAAAACATGTCCCAGGAAAAAGGGAATCTGTGGTCAACTCTAGTGGAAAATATTGAATTAAGCAAAGATAAACAGTTTTCCTTTCTATAGACGTCCTCAGATGTTTTCACATATTTATGTGTATTGTCACTCTCCCATGGAATATACCATATCCCAAGTTTACTTGGCCATAGAATGCTTTCTTGGGATGAAACACCTATTAATATGGTTTGAGATTCTGTTTGAGGAACATTTCAGTAGGCAACATGTTGGTGAAGCTCAGTTGTCGGCCCACCCTCCATAACCCTCTGTAACTAACAGATTTGTGTGGGAAAAAATGGTCATCTGTCCTTTGCTTTATCTCTGTCCTCCATGACACCAGTACACAAGCCTGTTAGGATACATCAGACTTGAATAAATGGCTGAGGTAACTAGAAATAATACAGTCCAGGAAGGTGAAGTGAGCAGAGGGTACATGAATGGATATAAAATTATATGTGACTTTTCTCACATCTAAAGGTAGAGCATTGTCTTTGTCTGTTTGGGCTGCTGTAATAAAACTCCTTAGGCTGGGTGGCTGATAAGCAACGGAAGTTTGTTGCTCACAGTGCTGGAAGGTGGGCAGTTCAAGATAAAGCTGCTAGCAGATCAGTGTCTGGTGAGGGCTCTATGCTTCACAGAAGGTGGCTTGTTGCTGTGTCCTTACATGGTAGATGGGACAGAAAGGGAAAATAGGCTGACTCAAGCCTTTTTTAAGGACGCTAATCCCACTCACGAGGGAAGAGCCCTCATGACTTAATCATCTCCTAAAGACCCACCTCTTCACATCACCACAATAAGGATTAGGTTTCAACATGAATTTTGGAAAGACAGACACATTCTGACCATATTAAGCATCCAAGAAAATACCCAATAGCAGAAGTAGGGTCCTCATAGTCGAATGCATTCCAGCCCCTAAGTTTGCTCCACTGCACTTACAGCCCTGCCTCTCCAGTGAAGCATCTCTGCAACGCACATCTCCTCCCACTCTCAGCAAACTGTACTTCTTACTTTCTGGACAGAAACTCTCACCTCAAGTAGCATTATTCTTTCCCCTCGTAATATCTTACCCTGAGCCTGAGGTATTCAGACTAGAGAACATTCCTGAAACAGACTGGGTAGGATTTAACACATCAGGCTTGGGATAATCGAGGTGGATGGCAATGAGGATGCAGATAATAGTTTTAAGGCTCTGAGACCACAAAGCAGTCTAGAGTTGGCCTAAGAATTCCAAGTGGATCTCTATTGGTATTATTAATACATGTTCACCATACAGTCTCTTCAGTAGCTAACCATTGGAATACACACACACACATACACACACACACACACACACACACACAGAGAGAGAGAGAGAGAGATTTCCAAAGGACCAACATTAATTCTCAGATATGGTATAACTAATGAGGAGAAAAAATGTTTTCCTAACTTCCTGCACATCTTGCGAGATCAAACATCTCACAATGGAACTGATACTTCACATTCTTTTGGCCAGCTTCTTTTGTTCTCTGTACTCCTACTCCAGCCTGTTTTAAATTGTGCTCCTTCCGGTCTACTGAAAACAAGAAACAGTCCCATTGTTAAGCCATACTTTTATAATTACTAAAAAACAGCTTATAATGAGCCCCATCAACCTTTTCTTAAAATGGGAGATAATGTGTTTGATTCTGCCAGGAAAATGTAGCTTGGTTCTTCATATTCTTAGAAAAACATTTGGAACAAGAAATTGTAATAAAAGCTTTAATTATTAAATGCATCAAACACAGCTAAATTCAGACATATAATTTGTATGCATCATTGAGTTTCCTCATAAGAGATCCTTGAAACTCTAGAACTTCCTAAAGGTAACGATAGGTTCTATGTGCTATTTTCAAGATTTTTAAATATCCATTGGAAATCATACAGTTGGTGACCAAAAGGGAGTCTATGATATCTACAAGTTTCCTTGGGTTGGATGGGAATTATAGCAATTTGGTGTTGAATATCTATTATTGCACTTTCATCACAATAGTTAACTGATAGCTATAGTTGTCTTTGCTTATTAAAATCGAAAAACTCGGCCAGGTGCAGTGACTCACGCCTGTAATCCCAGCACTTTGGGAGGCCAAGGCGGACAGATCACCCAAGGTCAGGAGTTCGAGACCAGCCTGGCCAACTTGGTGAAATGCCGTCTCTACTAAAAACACAAAAATTAGCTGGGCATGGTGGCGCATGCCTGGAATCCCAGCTCCTCGGGAGGCTGAGGCAGGAAAATTGCTTGAACTCAGGAGGCAGAGGTTGCAGTGAGCCGAGATCATGCCACTGTACTCCAACCTGGGCAATAGAGTGTGACTCCATCACAAAAAATTAAAAATTAAAAAATGGAAAAACTCAGAATTACTTAATAAATACAATTTCGTGGGGGAAAAGTCTTTCAAAGTTTACAGCTCATGGGGCAAGTGGACTTTTGATATTAACAATGTTGGAAATCACACTTCAATACCTCCTGAAACAATGCATTAAATAAAGCAGCTGCTTTCTGGCTTAGTAGTCATATAAGCAGGCAATCTTATGCTGATACATTTTTGTTTCGTTTTCTGTGTTTGTGTTTACAGTTGAAAACATCTCTTCCCTTGCATCCACAAGGTTATAATCATTAGGTATTCCAATTAAAGCCATGTAAGAGCTCATCTATTGTTGCACGATTTTGAAAACATGGTATCTCTTTTGATGACTATGATATTATTAATCAGCTAATTATCATCACTGGAAAAATGTGTGCCCAAGTAGTTTTACAAATACCTTCTCAAAACAAAGTAAGTTAAACTCTTAAAATGTGTGCATTATTTTCAGATAAGATGCATTTTTGCGTGTAATTGTTCAGCTCCAAGCAATGGCAAAAATAAGTATAGGACCCCACAGGAATTGTGTGTTACCTTGTTGACTTTTGATGTGTTTGTGACTCCCTCCAAGCTCAGCACAAGGTATTTGTCTGTCAGCAATGGTCAGCTAAATGATCAGCTGACACAGCTCTTCACTCCATGGGTCACTGGCAGAACAGACAGGTTCAAATATACAAGATATTGGCTCTCCCTCTTCCTGAATGCCTTTCTTACTTCATTAAGCTTTAAGCTTAGCTGTTTGTGTCGAAAAATAACACACATTGGCACTCAAAAATATAAGCTCACTGCTAAAATGCAATCGATTAATCTATGTAGTAATAATTTACAGACTGATTCCCAAGGAAGATTTTTTACAAGGCTAAGATGAGAAGATTTTCAACTGTGTTTTATTTTGAGGAAGGCTTATCCATACATTCATATAATTATGACACAGCAGTACAACCCAAATGTGGTCACAATTATCCATTCTCCCTCTCTAAATCACACCCATGAATGTAGGAAATATCAACCATAACTTATCAAAATAAATATTGACCAATAAAATATATCTGGCATTTTCTCAATGCATCGTAAGACAAGTGTTTGACTTAGTGCCATGGTATTACGTTTCTCTGGGAATGACTGAGAAAGACCAGCAAGAATAAAAGAAGCATGACTTGGAGCAACATGGAAATAATGCAAACCCTAATATTAAACAAAAATCTTTATTCAATATAACTGTCAATTGCCCTTTGATTGAGAGACTATTAAATATGAGATTTAGCCTCCTGAGTTCAGAGAGACCAGAAATCCCATCTCCCTAGTTCATCACTTCATTCCAAGTGTCTGACACTTGGTGCTCATAAATATTTGTGAATGAATGAATGGAGTTTGAAAGAACCTTAGGAAGCCTGTCAACAGAAAACTTCATTTCATAGAGGGGGATATTTGAATCAAAGGAACTATGGTGCTTTCACTGCATCTTGCTGGCATTTCTTGGAGGAGAGCTTGCTCCTCCCCTCTCAAAGAAAGATCTGTATTCTTTTATTCCAGAACTCTATTTCCTTTAGAACTGACAGAGTTAAAAGTGGCCACTCCTAATGTAAAATGTTTTTTCATTTTATTCCACATCCCTATAGTACCAGAATAGTTTCTCTGAGAGAATCCTTTGCACTAGGATTGCCCCAACTATGCTTCTCCTGAAGTGATAATAATTGCTGATGAAGGTTGAGGGATGGGCCCAAGGTAACCCCGCCAGCCCAAAATAAAAGGAAACATTGTGAAATTGGAGGAATTTTAAAAGTAGCTCTGGTGAAATAGAAAGTGTAATTGAAAGCTCAGGATATATTTAGACAGAAAAGATCCTATCCTAATGCCTAGTTTCCATGGTGTTGAAATGTAATCTAAAATCCTTATTATATAAAGTGGAAGTATTTCCTTTCTCATTTTGAATTTGCTTGAGGGCAATGGCATTAGAAGATTTTGTCACTGTACAAAACAGAAATGTATCCTTTGTACATGGTTTTGTACTGGAAGGACAGCATTCTACAAACCCCAAATTACATATTGAAGACATAAACCAATGTATAAATTCTACAGACTGAAGGGAGAGGTTTAACAACCTGCTATGGTGTTAAAGCCAAATATACACATCCGCGAACCTAAGAGCCTGGACTTCAGCCTTTCAGGACAATGTAAATCAGACCCAAAAGCAGAATATTCATCTTCCCATTGTTACAAGGCACCCAGCTACATGTGGCCCTAGAAGAGCAACATTCAGACCAGATAGAACACATATTACACTCCAGGCACTTAGGATCAAAGACAACTCTAACACAACTACACTAAGTGGCATAGGGACAATCTGACACACATAAATCAAACAAATTAATACTTACGTTCCCACTAATTTTTATTACACACAGCATTAAGTATGTCTCACAGGGAAGTGGTAGAAGTGGGGAGAAAAGTCCTGGGGCTCATTTGTGCAGACAGTTTTGAGCCTGAAAGAACTTGTGACCTATTGCAGATATATTCAACATGATATCATGACAGTACTGGGCATTCCAGAAGACCCTGACTACAGAGGAAATTGATGACTGAGTGAGGTGAAGGTATTGTAAACAGGAAATAACAGCCTGGGAGAATGCTCAGGAGTGAGATTGAGATGATTTGACAGGTTACTGGATAGATGTGCTTGAGAAGCCTGAGAGCCTGAGGCTATAGGAAAGCAGGGAAGATGAGAGAGAAGCAGGCTCTACACAGAGAGGACTGAAGCCCCCAATGTGAAGAGGTTGGCCCTGACCCTACAGAGAGCGTCTACTGCACTCCTAGTTTGCCTGGATGAGCATTTGAGAATTCAGGAATATTTTTCCCTTTGATATGCTTGGTTAGAAGCACTTTGAAGGTAAGAACAATAACCTCCTGTTCTGATTGCATTTATACATATGCAGGAAAAATGAAATAGGGCATTCAGACACATGACCAGACCTCCTGGGAACCTGGGAAAATCAAACCATCAGGCTCAAGGGAGTTTCAAGGTCTGAACTGGAAGGACACTCCAGATCCAAGGACCCTCCAGAAGTGAAGTTATTTGTCCCCATAAAAGTCCCTAGTCCCCTAATCTGGTATTTAGTTACAGAGTTGTAATCAAATATATGTCTAAAGAAATTTTGATTTTCCCCAGTAATGTTTACAAGACACCCTCCACAAGACACTTATCCTAAAAATGGCCAATGTACTTGTTTAGGTGGCTCTATAAATGCCTGTCCTGCTCAGAGGATCCTGTGGTCTCCCTAGGGTGTGCTCTGACATGCAACTGCAGTACTACACACTGAAAAGTGTTGACACGTGATTGCACCACTCTTGATTTTGTCATTAAGTAGCCAGTTGCCACTGGAAAGAGAATTTTCCTATTTTGCCCAAACTTAACTGAGCATCAGAATCTCTTGGAAGGTTTGTTAAAACACAGATCACTGAGCCCCACCCTCTAGTATTTGTAATTTAACAAATTTGGGGAAGTACCCTTAGAATTTGTATTCCTGAAAAGTTCTTGACTGCTACCTGATGCTCCCAGTTCAGGAGTGAAACTTCGAGAACTACTGGATCAGAAGACATTATTGTTGAATACTGGTTTTAACATATACCAAAAAAAAAAAAAAAAAACTCCACCTACCAAAACTACCAAGATCTGTTTTTCCAATGAGTATTTCAATAATGTTCTTACTGGCATATTCAGCAACAAATTGGTAGTCCAGAGCCAAGCAAACAGTGAACCTGCTGAGGGGTTAGTTAAGGAGTGTTCCAGTGGAATAAAGGAAGGAATCTAATATTAACTAACAGGCTCGGGTCAAAACTATCACATGAACTGAATTTCATTAAAGGAGCTGACAGGCAAAAGGCCAGATCTGAACAATATTTGACTCTGAACACCTGAAATACCTGACTTTGTCAAGATACAGATTAAATGTGGGAGCTGTGAGGCAGTGGGTAATGGGAATCAAGTCAGGGAGACATCTTCTGGAGAACGTGGCGGAGATGATGTAAATGCCAATTCCAGGCCAGACTGTTCCAAGGGTGCTATGAGAATGAATAAATAAAGGCACCTTCTGCAGGTATCATAGGTGGTTATCATGTGATGTTTGAAGGAGATTAAAAAATAATCAATATCCAAAAGTACCCATAATATATCACCTAGGGAACTTTTCAAAAATACCAATTCCCAGGCCCTAGTTCAGACCTTAAATAGAATCCCTAGCGGTAGAGCATGGATATCAATTTTTTTTAATCTCCCAAGTGATTTTGATTGATAGCAGATTAAAAATCACTTGGCTCGTTGCCGTGGCTCACATTTGTAATCCCATCAGTTTGGGAGGCCAAGGTGGGAGGATGATTGAGCCCAGGAGTTCAAAATCAGCCTGGTCAACATAGCAAGACCCTATTTCTTTTTTTTTCTTTTTCTTTTTCTTTCTTTTTTTTTTTTTTTTTTTTTTGAGACAGAGTCTCGCTCTGTCGCCCAGGCCGGAGTGCAGTGGTAAGATCTCGGCTCACTGCAAGCTCTGCCTCCCGGATTCACGCCATTCTTCTGCCCCAGTCTGCAGAGTGAGTAGCCAAGACTACAGGCGCCCGCCACTACGGCTAATTTTTTTTTTTTTTTTTGTAGAGACGGGGTTCCACCATGTTGGCCAGGATTGTCTCAATCTCCTGACCTCATGATCCACCCACCTCGGCCTCCCAAAGTGCTGGGACTACAGGCGTGAGCCACCGCGCCCAGCCGCAAGACCCTGTTTCTAATAAAAACAGAATTTTTTTTTAAACATCACTGGGATAAATAATGATCTTGCTATCCTTGGTATGTTTAGGGTAGTATGAGGAGACAAAGTAGAAAAACAGATGCAAAAGAAAGAAACAGGCCAAAATATATCAATAATCAGGAAAAAAAACTTGAGTGAACCAAACTTTTAATTTTAAAGACAGATATTTATATAGTGGACAAATATACAAAGATCCAGATATGTTTACAAAAGACACACTATAAATAAAAAGAGCCAGGCACAGTGGCTAACACCTATAATTCCAGCACTTTGGGAGGCAGAGGTGGGAGAACTTGAGCCCAGGAATTTGAAACTGCAGTGAGCTATAACTGCACCACTACACTCCAGCCTGGGCATCAAAGCAAGACCCTGCCTCTTTAAGAATAATTGATTAAATAAATACAAACAAAAGGACAAAAGAGGTTAAAAATAAAAGGATGGAAAAGCATATTCCTCCAAAATACTAACCAAAAGAAAGCTGCAACTGCTAGGTTAGCAGCTAAAATAGAATTTAAGACAAGCATAATTAAAGACTAAAATTTAATCCATAATTATAAAATGTTAAATTGTTCAGAATAACAATTGCAAACTTATATGCACCCAATAAAATAGCTTCAAAATATATAAAGCAAATATTAATAGAATTATACAGAGACATTAACAAATCAATGTTGTATTCAGAGGCGGCTACTAATTTAAAAGACTCTTGGTTTTTTTTAACACTCTAATTCTTCCATGGTTATGCAAAAGGTAGATATAATTAGTCACTCTGAAGATGGTAAACTTATACTGGCTCACTACTCTATAGTAGTATAGTATAACAGAGAAGTGATGCACATTTTCCCAATATAGACACAGAAAACATACTTAAAATTGGGGTGAAAATTAAATATGAATAATCCACTCCATTTTGTACATAAATAGCTTTGAGTAAAAACAATTTTTAAGAGCAATTTGGATTACTAACCTGGAATACTGCAATAGCATCCTAATTGACCTTCCCATTTCACCCACTTTTTTTTTTTTTTTGAGATGGAGTCTTGCTCTATAGCCCAGACTGGAGTGTAGCAGCACAGTCTTGGCTCACTGCAACCTCTAGTGATTCTCCTGTCTCAGCCTCCCAAGTAGCTGGAATTACAGGCGTGCACCACCATGCCTCGCTGACTTTAGTATTGTTTTTTAGTAGAGACTGGGTTTCACCATGTTGGCCAAGCTGGTCTTGAACTCCTGACCTCAGGTGATCTGCCCACCTCAGCCTCCCAAAGTACTGGGATTACAGGCTTGAGCCACCGCACTCAGCCCATGTCACCTACTCTTGATCTGGCTGTCCTTAAGAGCTTCAGGCAGCATCCTGTTATTCTTTCATAACACCTTTTGTCATTATGTTCATAATTTATAATAGTGTTCATAACACTAGTTATAATTGTATGTTAATTTCTATGCTGATTTGTAACTGTCTATCTCATAACTATAAGCTCCATGAGAACCAGAATCAAGTCTCTTTTTCTTAGTCCCACATACCCAACATTTAACAGAGTGTCTGGCACCTGGAAGGCATCCAATAATGTTTCTGAATGAATACTGTCATCGAATTTAGAACAGGTAAGAGACAAAGAAGTTCAGCCCATGTTATCTAACTAAAAGTATACATTACACCAGAAAAAATTACAGCAGAAAAAAAATCATTAACCGAAACAAATTTTATTTCTAAATCATGAAGCAAAATGACCATGCCTAGCTATCATATGCTGGTTTGCGTTGGGCAAAGTCTTCCTAACTGGATGCTTTATATAGGAAAAGATAGTTCCTCCATTCACTAACAGAAAGAGATCACAATGATATGTGCTAAAGTATCTATTAAGTAATTGCATAAAAGATGACTGAAAGACAAAATGAGCATAAAATTTAAGAGGGGGATGAAGTCTGAAGTATTTTTCTGCAATTTTTTCTGTTGGGAATTATTTACAGAAATAAAATGTTTTGGTGTGAAAGATATAAAATGGTGCCCTAAATCTTTCTATATTGTGCTCATAATTTTAGTAAATATACTATAAAAAGATACAAACATCAATAATGGAAATAGAATTGATTGACAACATGAGTACTTTTTGAAATAACTTCTATCCTCATTTTACTTTCATCTATGTTTACCTGTTCAGTTTATGTTCAAAATTAAACTCATGAACTTCCCTCCAAAATCAGTACTTACTTGGGTGTGATCCAGTCTATATTGTGATCCAGTCTTCAAATTTAGAAACATAAGAACCATTGGTTTGTTTGTTTGTTTAGAAACATAAGAACCATTTGTTTGTTTGTATGTTTGTTTGGGGGTGGAGGATTGATGCAGAGTCTCATTCTGTCACCCAGGCTGGAGTGCAGTGACTCGATCATAACCCACTGCAACCTCAAAATCCTGGGCTCAAGCCGTCCTCTCACTTCAGCCTTCCTATAGCAGAAACTGCAGGCACTCTCCACCACACCTGAACTAATTTATTTTGTTTTTTGCAGAGACAGGGTCTCACTGTGTTGCCCAGGCTGGTCTCAAACTCCTGGCCTCAAGCAATCCTCTCATTTTGACTTCCCAAAGTGTTGGAATTACAAGTACGAGTCACCACGCCCTGCTGGAACCATTTTTAATTTGTCCTAATTGTGCACGTGTGTGTGTGTGTGATGACTCTTGTTATTAACTCTTTGAAAATGCTTCCTTAAACCTAAAATCTATCTACAATATTTATTTAGTAATTCCTTTCTGCTAAAAAAGATCAGAAATAAAGACAATACAGATATGAAAAAATTATCACATCAATACATACAATAGTAAAAAAAAACATTAAAAAGTCTCATATATCCATCAATGGGAAATTAATAAATAAATTTGTATATCCATGAAAGAAAATACCTTCATTTTTGCAAGGAATATGTAATATGCAAAAATACTCATAAAATATATTGAGTCTGGGCACTGTGGCATATGCCTGTAATCTCAGCACTTTGGGAGGTCGAGGCAGGAGGATCACTTGAGCCCACAAGTTTCAGACCAGCCTCAGGAACACAGTGAGACCTCATCTCTACCAAAAAAATTAAAAAATCAGCCAGGCATGGTGGTGCACACCTGTATTCCCAGCTACTCGGGAGGCTGAGGTGGGAGGATCACCTGACCCCACAAGACTGAGGCGGCAATGAGCCATCATCGTGCCACTGCACTCCAGCCTGGGTGACAGAGCAAGAAGACCCTGTAGATAGATAGATAGATAGATAGATAGATAGATAGATAGATAGATAGATAGATAGATAGATAGATAGATAGATAGATAGATAGATAATAGATAGATAGATAGATGATAGACAGATGATAGAGCCTAAAAAGATACATAATAAATGTTAACTTTTTACGTTTCTATATTTTATAAATTTTCTATAATTTTTTTAAATAAAAGGGAAAAGCAAGTTATTAAGAAGGAAGGGGAAAAGAAAGAGAAGAAGGAAAAGAAGAAGGATAGAAGGGAAGGGGAATTTCTTAGATGTATTTTTTCCTGTCTATTGGTACTTGAACCACTAAATTACAGTGCCTGATCATGGCACCTCTGGATCCCTCCATGGCTCTAGCATCTCTTCCTCCCATTCCTACACCTACTGCTACTACTCTGCCTCTGATCAAGAACTCCACTGAGTCCAGATTTCTCTGCCAAGAGTAAAATGAAAAGTACACACTCATATGCTCCTAGTGGAAATATAAATTGACACAATATTTCTGTAAGACAATTTAACAGAATATACCAATAACCTTTAAAATGTTTATATATTTTAGACCAAGTCATGTCATTCTAGTAATTTCTCCTGTCAAGAAAAAAGTGAGATTATTTTTAAAATCATTCTCATGGATAGTGTTAAATGTTAGAGAAGAAAAAAATAGAGCAATTTCCAGCAATAATAAACTTTAACTTAAAGCAAGGCCACAAAATGTAATATTATGTGGCCGTCACAGATGATGCCTCCAAAAAATGTGTAAAGGCATGCAAAAATGCTGGCAATGTAGTGTTAAATATTAAAAGCAGTTATAAAAATTTATAAATAGTGTTATCCCAAGTCATGTTTTAGCTATAAAAGTAAATATTTACATAGAGAAAAAAGCAACTAGAAGGAAGCATACCAAAGTGGCTGTCTCTGAGTGGTAGAATCATGGAATGCCCTTCTTTTCTTTCCTTTGTTATTTCTATTTTCTACTATAAAGTAGTATATCTGGCCAGGCGTGGTGGCTCACACCTGTAATCCCAGCACTTTGGGAGGCTGAGATGGGCAGATCATCTGAGGTCAGGAGTTCAAGACCACCCTGGCCAACATGGTGAAACCCCATCTGTACTAAAAATACAAAAATTAGCTGGGTGTGGTGGTGGATACCCGTAATCCCAGTTATTCAGGAGCCCAAGGCAGGAGAATCGCTTGAACTCAGGAAGCAGAGATTTCAGTGAGCCGAGATTATACCATTGCACTCCAGCCTGGGTGACAGAGCAAGACTCTGTCTCAAAAAAAAGAAAAAAGAAAAAAAAATGAAAAAAAAAAAAGTAAGTCTACCTTATCAGCCTTGTCTTTCGTGACCACTCCTTCAGTCAGATGGTCTTCTTCCAAAACACCATGTTCTTTCCCACTTCCACACCTTTGCTTATACTGATTCTTCTACCTAGAATTCTCATCTCCTTTTTCTCCAAGAGCAAGCTTCGCTCTCTCCATCTCTATAAAGGCTTCTCTGTCTGTCTATGTTGATCTTCAGCCATCGCTTTTTGTTCTGAACTTCTGCTCTTCCTCAGTCAGTGGCATGATATGCCATTTCCCAAGGGCATAAATCATCTCCTTTAATCTTCAAACCTCCCTGGGAGATTTTCATTATTATATCCATTTTGTTGGTAAGGATACTGTGTGAATCAGAGAGATTAGGTAACTTGTACAAGACACTGTTTCATTACTCTTTAATTATTTCATGTTTTTACATGCTTCATCTCTTCACCAAGATCATAAGCATATTGTTTTCCAGGATCTTATTTTATGCAATACTATCTTACTCATCTAATATTCAAGAATGAACCTTTACCATAGTTTTATTTTCTAACTGTTTGCTTTAATTATCAAACAGTATTTTATGGTAACCTCTTTTAATCATTTTAACAATAAACTGAGTATTGTGAGCCTAACTTTTACTCCAATATGTAGAATTAATTGTAGAATCAATCACAATATCAGTTGTGGTACAATGCTGTAACACAATGATACTCTCAAAGGCTATTGGGGAATAGGATAATTTGCCCTTGTACCAAATGTCAGCTACTGAATCCTAGTGTGTCTTACATAAGTATTATCAGTTAGACTCATGTATCTAATTCCTTTCCTCTCCTCCCTCCTACTCTAAAATGAACAGATGAGCTCATTTTAGCAAGTACAGTATCATGTCTCTGCATTTCCAGCTGCATCTGTCTGTTGATAAAAGGAACTTAGTACTGAAACACAACTGGACTAACTGTAACTGAAACTGTAATGAAAAATGAGCAATTTAAATAATGGGTCAGATAACAAAAATCTGTTTTACTTCAAGAATCCTTATATAAGATTTATATATTGCAAATTTCCTGTTAAACTCTTGCGTGATTGATAGATAGACAATATGTTATATGCAATCAGACACATACATATACTACAATTATTGCTACTGAAAGTCTATTCAGACTCACTTGTTGTAAGATTAGACTTACAGTTTTCCAACTTTGCCTTATGAAAGGAATTGAAAGAGGCCTTTGGAAATATTCAATATAATAGTTTGAAATATTCAGATTCCAGGACTTTCCCCCAGGAAATTCTGACTCTGTTGATGTGGGTTGGAATCTGAGAATCTATTCTTTTTTAACAAGCATTCTAGATGATTCCAGGGTTTTCTCACAAATCTAAATGGGGTTTGTGGGCAACCTACTCTCTCAGTTTCTGCATATCAATGTATTTTTTTTAATTCTTCATGACAAAAGAATATCTTAGCTGGGTATAGGACCCTTTCCCTTCTTTCAAAAAATAATGAGAGCTTACTAAGGGTCTGTTCTCAGTGATAGCAGTGAATAAACAAGTCTTCCATTCTTACGGTGCCCATATTCTAGTGGGAAAAAAAAATACAACAAACAAACACAGGTAAGCAGATAAGTGCTATAACTTATAGGAAATAATAAGGCAGATAGAGAATGACCCAGGAGAGAGTTGCCATTTTATTAAAATGTAGGGGGTTAGAGAAGGCTTCCTTGATAAGATAATACCTGAACAAAGACCTGAGGAAGGGAGGGAGCCATGTGGAGTTGGTCAAAGTATGTTCTAGGCCAGATGCAAGGCAGCTGTTGTGACTGGCAAGGTGTGAGCAAGGGAAGAAGGGTCAGAGACTGTTAGAAAGGAAAGGAGAGGTCAGGTGTGGTGGCTCACACCTGTAATCCCAGCACTTTGGGAGGCTGAGGTGGGCATATCACAAGGTCAAGAGATCGAGACCATCCTGCCCAACATGGTAAAACCTCGTCTCTACTAATAATACAAAAATTAGCTGGGCGTGGTGTCGCGGGCCTGTAGTCCCAGCTACTCAGAAGGCTGAGGCAGGAGAATCGCTTGAACCTGGGAGGCGGACGTTGTAGTGAGCCGAGACTGTGCCATTGCATTCTAGCCTGGGTGACAAGAGCAAAACTCTGTCTCAAAAAAAAAAAAAAAGGAAAGAAGGAAGGAAGGAAGGAAAGGGAAAGATGGGAACCTCTAAGGGGTCTTGAGCACAGAAGAGACGTGACGTGACCACTGTGATCTGAACATCCAGGTGAGAGATCACAGTGGCTTGAATTCATCATTTACAGCAAAGTTTCACTGGTTTGTTGCTTTTTTCTCTCAGATAAATTAGATTACAATGATTTCGTCTCAGTTTTCTGTAGATGCTATATGTCATTGTTGCCTTCTGGCTTTCATGTTTCAAATGAAAAGAACAAGGACATGCTAACTCTTTTCACTTTTTTAAGTAACTTATTCTTTCTGTTTGGAGGCTTGTAAGACCTTCCTGTTTATCCTTGAACTAATATTTCCAATGAAGCAGACAAAGTCTGTAGGATAGAGTTAAGTTGTCAAATCAAGGTCAGAAAAATACAAAATTGGGGATAAGAAAGCAATTGGAAGCCCTGAACCTGAGCACATAGGCCAAAATGAACTAAGGGCAAAAATTCAGCTTTTGAAGGAAGTTCCTGGGGCCTTTACGCGGCTGTAGGGTGGCTGCCCTTCCCCAGTCAGCCTCAGCCTAAGCCAGTTAACCTTAGATCCCAGCCCCTAAGCTGCACTAACATCCTACATCTTATGCCTTTACTATCACTTTCCTTTGAAAAAAAAAAAAAAAAACACGTGGTCAGAGTTATACTTGGGACCATTTCACTGGCCACATATGTTGACAAATTTAAATTCTGTATGTCTACTTTCATCTCTATTCATAAGCATCTGTTCTAGATACTTACTTAGTACTTAGATAGATCTAAGTATCTATTCACTGTATCTGTGGCCCTGAAAGAACTTGGATATATTTATTCAAATGTATAAGTAGAAATTCTTCTTTATTTAGATGCATTTCTTGATTTTTTATTTCATATTTGGCTAAAAGCTGAGTTCATTCATGTCTATAAAAAGTCGATCTCATTTTGGATGTAGGCAGGGAAGAGCCTTGAAGAAAGTATTTATGCCTTGTGCTATTTGGTGGGGGAGGGGTAGAAGGAGCAGGGAAGCCTGGCTGAATAAAGGGTGAGAGAAATGAGACAAGGCTCCTCCATCTCCTGTGGAGGGTGAGTTAGAGCACAGACTCAGGAAACTATGTCAAGAAATGAGCAAGTGTTTAATGGGAGATCGCTGTAGGAAAGCAAATGAATGTAATATCTGATAATGATCCACAGAAAGATAAAAGTGTGATAAGGACAAATCACTTCTGATTCTATTCTGTATATCCTTCCCTCCTCTGCCTCCTCAGCTAGTAGACTCTGCCTTGCTCCCACTCCCTCCCTGTCACCCACAATCGCTGCATTTTTTTCTCTCATCCATTCTATGAATATCTTCGTCTGCTATTTTTGTTTTCAGATGAAGAAATACTTCAGTGCATGCCGTGTGCAGCCTAGAAGATACATATGCAACTGTAGATGAAGCTAACTGACCAGGCAACACCAGGAGGAGCACGAGGACCAAGAGAACTAAGTGGGCAAGATGCCCAGGCAGTGGACAGAAAACAGAAAAGAACAACATCCAAAGAGCCACCTGGAGAACAGATGGGGACCGGGGACCAGAACGCTCTTCCCAAATCAAACAGAAAACAGGAAGGCTGTCCAAAGATTTGGGGGGCTGAGAGAGTGAGCAATGCAGAAGGGATTGTGACCACCAAGCTCCCTTTCTAGAGGATGTGTCCAAAGCAGGTCCAAGCAGATTGGGGGTAGGAGAGGAGAATTCACATTAAAAATTTATAATGTGCCCAATGAGTTCTAGTGGGAAATCTCAGAAGATGCCACCAATCCCAACTTTAAAATAGTCTTCTTCTTCAATGTCTGTATGTGTTTTTAGGAATCCAAGTACAATAAAATATTCATCATGGAGAGTTTTTGATGGTAAAAGGGTATCCCAGGGAATATCTTCTGATGTTGTATTGTTACCCTTTGTGGAATTTTCACCCTCTCACTTCGTTCTTTATTAGGTTGGAATTGGGATAAAAGAGTAGAATGGGTCATAAGGTCCTGTTCCAAGTAATTAGAGAGTTTTTTCTTTTATCTAAATGTGCCTTGTTAAAGTATATCAGTGTCAGCCAGGTTAATTGGAACTTTAATACATAATTGATGTTAATTTATGGCCCTTTTTGTTCCAGGATGCTACTGCAGACCTTAAAGTCAGGATACAGTTTTCTTGTTATTAATTATATACAGAAAGCCAATATCCCCTTTGAGAAGAGACTCATGTCATCTGTAGCTTATTAAAGATACAGCGTGTCAGCCACAGGTCACTTTTACTGCATAAGTCCCTGGTAAACTCCACATTACTCCATAATAACATAATACACTAATCACAGTAAATGAAAATTAGAATTTTAAGCTAAAGCTCATAACATACTGTATATTAAAATGTTAACATGCAATGTTTTAAAAAGTATTATGCTTCTGTGGATTCATTGTATTCCACAGGGCCACAGAAACCTGGAATCATTTTGGAAATCAGTACACCATCCTGAAACCAAAAAGGTCTCCATAAATATGAAGGCAATAGAAATGCCATCACTGAGCCTGCCATGAAGTCAGAATGCCAAATGAAGGCTATAAAACTTGGATTTGCTTGCAGCGTTTCCATTGAAATTCTAATTCTTGGTTAGTCACTTTTTTGGAGACAGAGAAAAATGATGTGTCCCAAATCCAATTAAAGATTCTGTGTTCTAATTTTCTTCTACTGGAATTCAGTAGATGAAAGTACAGAAGTATAGGATTGTGCAAGGCTTATAAGTCACATAAGCCCACATGTTGTCCAAATGGACTTAGCCAAAACCTTGAGGAAGAAATTGAAGGAAAGGCTAAGTCCCGTAGTATGAACTTACTTGATGAATAGCAGTGCTAGATTTACAGACGGCTAAAATATGCTAAATTTGCCAACGTTGCTTCATGACTATCATTTTGAAAGAGTGAAGAATAGATGACTTTATATAAATCTAATGCTTTGGAATTTTTCTAATATGTCACCATATTGATGTTCAACTTAACATTGCCATGATGTGCTCAGATATGACACAACGTGATAAATAGCAGGAGTGTTTCACAATGGAACATGACACAACATGGTGTGTCAAGTTTCTTTTGAACCTTTCTTGGGATCCAATATCAGCCAAAAGGAGGTCATTTTAATTATCAGATGATTAATTAATTAGATAGTTAATTGTCAGAGGTAGATGAATTCAAAGACGATGTGGTTCTGTACATGCACGTTTGTACACAGAGGAAAATGTGACTTTTTTAAATGTACCTAGCTAAATTAAAAGACACTAAAGTTTAAGAACGTGACTCATTGTTTATTCAAATAACATTCATGAGCGGCTAGGATGCATTATGCCAGATGTTGTGTGTGAAGCATGTTCAGAAGTAGAGAACCATCCCTGCCCTCAAAGGGCTGATGTTCAAGTTGAAAACATAAAGCTTTCTTTAAAACAATCTGGACATCTAGAGAAAGTTCAATAATTTTTTTTAAGTTAACAACTAAGGAACAGTTTTAAGGCAATGAATTTTTTAAAATGAACTATTTCCAGTACTTTGCTGCTGTTTGCTTTTTAGGGGAAGCTGTCATATTCCAGGAATAAGGGTAACTGCAAAGTAACTTTTTTAATCATAGTAATGAAACCCCAGCATCAAACACTCTATGAGTTAGATGTAACCAAAAAAAAAAAAAAAAAACAATTAAAACCCTATGTAACACTTTAATAAATCAGTTTTTTAAAGTTATTGTCTACTTTTTACTTTTCTGCTAAAAGCAGAAATCCAAGACATGACAAATACTTCATTTTCCAAAAAGAGCTGGAATCTTATAACCTTTATGTAAAAGGCTGCCAATATTGTAAGTTCCTTTATACATATTTAGAAGGGATCTTTTTTTTTTTTGAGATGGGGTCTTGCTCTGTCGCCCAGGCTGGAGTACAGTGGCGCAATCTATGCTCACTGCCACCTCCGCCTCCCGGGTTCAAGCGATTCTCCTGCCTCAGCCTCCCAAGTAGCTGGGACCACAGGCACATGCCACCATGCCCGGCTAGTTTTTTGTATTTTTAGTAGGGATGGGGTTTTACCATGTTAGCCAGGATGGTCTCGATCTCCTGACCCCATGATCTACTTGCCTCAGCCTCCCAAAGTGTTGGGATTAGAGGCGTGAGCCACTGCACTCGGCCGGGATTTTTGACAATCAATAGCAACTCAAGTATCATGCAAAAGCACTGTCAAGTGCATTTCTTAAAGCATCTATTTGCATGAGATTTTGTCCTAGGCATTATAAAACAAAATAAGCATATAGTTAATGTTCTGCAGTCGAAGAGGAAAAGTACTTTTCATTGTTCTAAACTAATAAAGCAGTTTTTGTTTTATTCCCCCAACTCGCCAACATTTGTAATTAGTTCTATTGACCTTTCTGGGCCATTCTTCATCTGCAAAATGAGGATATACTCCCCCCTCACAGAGCCCAATGATTGGCAACAACTCTAAATCATTTGTGCTGTTTTCTAACCATAATATGTTAAAAATCAAAGATTACAAGAGTATTAGGAGGGATTTTAAGATGAGAAAAGAGCTAAAGTGAACTTTAGTTATGTGAGCTAAAATAGTAAAAGCTCCCAGGACTTCATTTTAATATAGCTGAAGCAATTGTAATTCATTGCCTTTTAAGATGCTTTTCACAGCAATGTTATTCTTGATCCTTTGCTTTCCCTTATGTCTACTGCTAATCCAACAGCAAGTTTTGCGTATTCTATCTCCAAAACATACCTGAATCTATGCATTCTCTCCATGTCTGGCACCACTTCTCTGTGCAGGTTTCACTGTTTCTCCCCAGAAGGCTGCAGTGGTCTCTTCAGGTTGATGTTGCCCAACACAGCCCATCCCCTACACCTCCACAAGAGTGCAGTGTTTTCAATGCACCTCAGTGGTCTCACCAAGCCCCCTCATTATCAATAGACAATCTTTCTTATTTCACTGAGAAACCAGAAGCAAATTAAGAAGAACATTCACAGAGTTTTGCCACCCCATCTAGACACATACTTGTGTCCACATTCATGCATTCTGCCTTCTTTTCCATTACTCTGGATGAATTGTTTGCATTCCCATCTAAAGGCCACCCTTCCACTTGTCTTCCAGATCCCACTCCTTCTTACCGACTTGATGACTTTACTCCAGTGATTTTCCCCTCTCCAACATCACCAGTTTTTCCTTCTCTAATGGATTATTCCCACCGACAAATAAATCCAATATAATCGCTCACAGTGTACAAAAGAAAATTCTCCCGAGACCTCACTCTCCCATCTTCCAACCACTGCTCTGTGAATCTCTTCCTTGAACTTCAGGTCCATGTATTCCCCTCCCCATGACACAACTCCACATGGGTGTCTAAAAAGCATCTCAAAGGTAACATGTTCAAACTGAGCTCCCAGCCTTCCCTCAAACCTGCTCTTCATGTAATCTTCCTCATCTCAGTGAATGGTATGCAGTACTTCCAACTACTCAGTTCAATCTTGCCTCCTCTCTTTTTCTCATTAGAAAATCCTGTCATTTTACTGCATCTACTTTTGAATGACGTTTCATCAACTATTCTGCTACCACCCTCGTCTAACCCACCATCTCCCATCTTCTAAATTACTGCAATAGCCTTCAGGCAGACTCCTACTATTTCCACTCTTATCTCCCTTCAATCTATTCTCAACACAGCAGCCAGAATAAGCCTTTTAAACATAAGTTAGATGAAGCCTCTCCTCTGCTCTAGTCCCTCCAATGACTCCTCATCTCATACAGAGCGAAAGTCAGAGTACGTACAATGATAAGTATATGATATATATATATATATATATATACTTATCTTATAGGGATATATAGACAGATATATCCCTATATGACCTGAGCCCGTCACCTCTCTGACCTCATTGCCTTTTGCTCCCTCCTTGTGCATCTCACCACAGCTGTATTGGGCTCCTAGCTTGAACATACCAAGAATGCTTCTGCTTCAGCATTTTTGCCTTTGCTCTTCCCTCTGCCTGGAAAGCTGATCCCCTGGAGATCCTTGAGAATCCTCAAGGACACATTCTCTCTTCTGTTTCAGGTCTGTGCACACATTCACCTTCTCAGTGAGGCCTTCCCTGATGCCCTAGATGAAACTGCACATCATTCCACCTCACAAACCAGACGCTCTATTTTCCTGTCCTGTTTTCGTTTCCTCCATAACATTGTCTAACACACTCTGTTAGCTCCATGAGAGCAGTGAGATTTTTGTCTTTTTTGTTCACTGCTTAATGCTTATGCCTAGAATAATGCCTGGTCTATAGTTGTCACTCAAAAAATATTGCATGAAGGCCAGGCGCAGTGCCTCATGCCTGTAATCCCAGCACTTTGGGAGGCGAAGGCAGGCGGATCACCTGAGGCCAGGAGCTCAGGACCAGCTTGGCCAACACAGTGGAACCCCATCTCTACTAAAAATACAAAAATTAGCTGAGCATGGTGGCATGCATCTGCATCCCAGTTACTGGGGAGGCTGAGGCAGGAGAATTGCTTGAACCCAGGAGGCAGAGGTTACAGTGAGCTAGGATCACACCACTGCACTCCAGCCTGGGTGACAGAGCAAGAGACTCCTTCTCAAAAAAAAAAAAATGCATGAACTAATGAAAATTTGTGTCCAAAACTAAAGCCCGATGTCAGTGAGGGTGCAGGGCCACATGTACTCTCATATTCTGCTGATTAAAATATACATTTTAACAACTTTCTGGTTGCTAGTTGGATAATAGGAATCCAAAATCCTAAAAACATGGATACTATTCAACCAGAAACTTCACTTCTGTAATTGAGTCTAAGGAAATTTTCATAGATATGTGCCAAAAAGTTTACATAGGGATATTTATTGTAGTACTCTCTGCAGTAATGAAAAATTGGAAACAATCCTAAATGTCAAATAAAAGGGATTTGACAGGATAAACTCCAATATGATACATCGATACAATGAAATTCTATTCAGCTAGTCGTGATATTATAGAACATCATAGAATGGTCTGCAGTGTTAATAATAGATATTAGAGAATAAAATCAAATTTTGTGAGATAACAATGTTTGCAGAGAAAACAATTGGCAGTAAAGCACCTTTATTTATCTCTGGATGACGGGATTATGCATAATTTTATTTCCTTTTGCATGTCTGTATTTTCTTAATTAGCTATAGTGAAAAGGTATCATTAATATAATAAGAAAACATCACTAATAACAATAGTTAATATTTACTGAGCCCTTCCAATATGCTGAATACTCCACCTGTACCATCTCATTTAATCCTCAAAGAGGCACTATGAGGTAGTACTATGATTATCCTCATATTGCAGCTTTGGAAATTTAAGCTTAATGAGCTTAAGAACTTGTTCAAGGTCACACAGTAAAGAGCACCAACCTAGGTCTGTACTCTTAGCTGCTCTAGGGCTAGGATAGGCATGAAAGGTTCTCTTTCCTTTATTTATTTATTTTTTTTTTTTTGAGACGGAGTCTGCCTTTGTGGCCCAGGCTGGAGCGCACTGGCAAGATCTCGGCTCCCTGCAAGCTCCGCCTCCTGGGTTTAAGCCATTCTCCTGCCTGAGCCTCTCGGGACTACAGGCGCCCGCCATCACGCCTGGCTAATTTTTCTATTTTTAGTAGAGACGGGGTTTCACCGTGTTAGCCAGGATGATCTCGATCTCCTGACCTTGCGATCTGCCCGCCTCGGTGCCCCAAAGTACTGGGATTACAGGCGTGAGCCACCGCGCCCGGCCGTAAGATTCTCTTTTCTTTTATGATCCAAACAGACACAACCTCAAAGCCAACCAGAGCAGGGATCACCAATTCCTAACTGAATTTTCATGTGATTGCTGCACTTCAATTCTATCAGCAGCTGCCACAAGCCTCTAGCCTCCCCCTTGCCTCCACTTCCCAAGCAGCGGCTTCCTCCCTCACCTACAGTCAGCGGCAGCCGAACATCACAGGTGATTACTGTGAACATCTCCAGACCTTCTGAAGCACCTCTATAGTTAATGAATTAGGAGACTCCAGAATTATAGCCATATAAATGTAATATGCCAAAATGCAGAATATTTATAGTTTGTCAACTAAAGAAAGACTTTATTAAAATTAAGATTTCTGACCTCCCCAAGAAGAAACTTAGCAAAAAAAAAAAGTGGGGTAAATGGCTTAAGGCCAAGGGCTAACCATTTTTATTGAGGAATGAAGAAAAATTCACAAGATGAAATGACTAATCTGTTTCCATATAACTACAAAAGGCCTCCAACCTTTCAATTAAATATGCAACAATGACTAGTTTCAAGAAGGAGAAAATAGTCATTGTAGTAAATGCACGTTAAGAAAGTAATATCTCTTCATTATGCAGTTATCTTTTTCCAAGAAGCTGAAATCACCAAAAGAATTTGATTCCATACATTCGAAGCAAGTGGCAGATACTCAGGGCCAATTCTATACCCAAAAATTTACAGCATTAATTGGTAGAGGGTTGCCCAACTCAATACAAGGATTGAGCCCGTTATATTGCTAACACTGTTAAAGCCTCCAAGAGTAATAAAAAAATGAAAGAAGGAAGATGAAGAAGAGGAAGAAGAGAAAACAGCATGTTTCTGTCCTAAAGGTGCTTGTGATCTGCTCCCTGGGGGCCCCCTCAGAATATTGGCTTGAAAATGATCAAATGCCACAATCTAAGTTGGTCTCTCTGCCCCACTCCTCACTACACTCTGTCCATCTGCCACACAGCAATCTGAGTAATTGCTTAAAAACATATACCAGACCTTGCCAATGTGTCACTGTGGAGTTTAAAACCTTATGACTCCCCATTTTACTTGGTGGGCGGGTGGGGGTTGGAGGACATACTCCTTGTCAAGGTACAATAAAGGCTTAGCTGCACTGGGCCCTGCCGACTTCTGAGACCCCCGTCTCCCCCACACATCTCCACTCTCACTAGCATCTAGACACACTGGCCTTTGCCTAGTCCTCCATCAGCCAAGCTGCCACCTAACTTAGGGCCTGGGGACTGCAGTCTCTCTCCTGACCCAGCTGGTTGCTTTTTTCAGTAAGATCCCAGCGCCTGTGTAACCTACTGAGAAAGGCCTTCCCTACCCAGCACCAATCAGCCTCTCAGCCCAGCTTCACACACTCTAGCATCTCACCTGACACTTTTCTTCACAGCCCTTTTCACCATCTGAAATCGTCAGATTTACATGTTTTGTTGTTTAGTGTCTGTCTCCTCCTACTAGAAAGTCAACTCCATGAAAGCGCAAACCATGTCCGTCTTGTCCACTACACACACTTGGCTTCAATAAGTATTTATGGAATGAATCCGTGAATAATAAGTAGGCAGAAAGAAGCATGTCAGTGTTGACTGGAGTTATCCAAGAAAACTCCAGGAACTCAATGGACCTTGAAGGATAAATAGTACTAAACCAACCAATCAGAACCTGATTGAACTAAGCACTCTCCTCTTTTTTCTCACTGACATTCCTGGCCTCCTTCAGCATCTTCAAAAGGCAAACAAATAACTCCAAAAGCAATTGCTAAATGCTTATTAAATGGAATAAGTTAAAATAAGCTAATTGTGAAACAATTCCAAGTGACGTATATTATTCTGAGTTGAAGCTATAAGCTTGGGATTCACTGAGGCTGTTTTTGGTCTAGTCACAAAAGCAATGGTGTCCCAGTTAAAGACTGCCCTATGTCTAGAGTAAAAACAGAAACGAAGCAGAGCCACAGGAAACCCAAAGAGGTCTTGATGTAAGCAAAAAAGTCTACTTCAAGCAAGCTTCTTTCCCACCGCTAGGCCTCAAGCCTAACCTAACAAAAAGTACATGGAATGTGAAATCCTGTTGGCTTTTGTGACTTAAATGCTGTAGCATTGCCTTAGTCTTTAACTTCTATACCATGCTTTCATTTCTGGCAATATTTATCTTTTTAAAAATAAATCTAAGGCGTAATCTCTCTCTCCATTAGGTATCTGTTATGAACAGAATTGCATCCCCCCCAAAATTAATACGTTGAAGTTCCAACCATCAGTACCTCCAAATGTCACAATATATAGAGATAAAGTCTTTAAAGAGGTAATTAGGTTAAAATCAGATGTTTAAAGTGTCCTTACCCAATATGACTTGGATCCTCATAAAAAGAAGAAATTTCAACAAAGCATGCATGAACGGAGAAAAGGCCATCTGAGGACACAGCAAGAAGGTCATCTGCAAGCCAAGCAGAGAGGACTCAGAATCAACCAAAACTACTGACACCTTCACCTTGGACCTCTAGCCCTCAGAACTGTGAGAAAATACATTCTTATTGTTTAAGCCATCTTGTCTGCAGTGTTTTGTCATGGCAGCCCTTGCAAACCAATAGAATACCCATACTCATAAAGTTTTTCATTGTTGCCGTGTCAAATAATGATACCCATTTCCAACTCATGGTCCCCAAAACTTGTCACTTCAACCACAACCAGGTGAGATACAGAAGGGAATTACACATTAAGTTGGAATGAGACACATACAAAAAAAACCCTTAAAAACCGGGATCTTTTTTCTATTCATATCTTTCATTATAGTGAACAAGAAAAAAGGTAAATAAATGGTTGTTTGGGAAATAAGGAATTGACAGATCTTTCTTTGGTATGATATCAGGCTCAAGATCCTGCGCTTGTCAGACTGAGACTAAGATTGCAATACCTTTTTACTTCATGCGTTATGTCCTGAAAAAAATTCCAAGTCCAAGGAAAAACTTGATAAATAGAAGAATGAAAATGTGCTGTCCAAACTGTGTAAAAATGCCTCTAAGTTTAGATTGTATTGTCTATAGCCATTTAATTTGCATGTGTGATAAAGAGTATCATCCAAATATAACCTTATGAAATTTTTTTTAACTTCTAGAAGTCAAAAAGTGCCCAAACATACACACATACACACAAACTTATGCTTTGTAGAGGGGAGGGAGGTTTGCCATATATGCGACAAACCGAAGGTTAAATCCTTATTATGTAAAACACAGCTTATAAATTCGTAAGAAAAAGATAACTGTTATAATAATAAATATTAAGCAATTCACAAAACAAATTCAAATATTCTACTAACTTTGTATTCTTTTATTCATTCAATCAATATTTATTGGTCATTTGGTATGTGCTCAGCGTAATACAAGACACCAGGTACATGGTGATGAGCAAAAACTGACCCTTCTCTGTAATTGTTTGCAGTATAATATATAACCCAACTAACAATAAAAGAAATTCAAAATAAAATGGTGCCAGGGAATAATCAGAGAAGTGCAGAATTGTGTACAAAAATATTAACTGAGATATTATAATAAGGAAAACTTGAAACTACCTTAATGTTTATTAATTCACTATAAGTTAAATAAATGGATATAGACACTAAATTTGTCCCTAAAAATCTGTAATGTCATTGGAAAATTCCCACTACAAAATATGATGGAAAAAAGCATATGATACTGATGTTTAGATATATGTAAATTTCATATTTTCTACAGTAAAATAATTATTCTAATAACTCAGGAAAAAGCTTTCTAAACAACCAACATGAATGCTTTTGACAGGGATGCCATCGTGTAAGTTAATTGCCAAATTAAATATACTTTTTTTACTGTTATTCTTCAGTTGACAAATAAAAACTATAATTTGCAGTGTATGACATAATGCATTGAAATATACATAAATATGCTTTTTTGGATACTCACAATTTGGGTACATTTTGGAGCATACTGGGGTTCAGAAAATCCTAATGCTGAAAGCAACACAATACCCTTAATTGAGTGATAAAATGCTACTTGGTTGCTTAAATTAAAGAAAGGTTCAAAAGTTTAGTTTGACATTCACCTCTGCCTTTATAAAAATAAACACAGCCTATAAAATAACTTCAACGCCCAGAGTGCCGAGTTTCGTCGGGCCCTGGCTGTGCCGGGCCGAGCCCTGCGCCGCGGAGGTCGCCGCCTAGCACGGTCTGCAGATGGCAGCCTCCCGCGGAAAGCCCCGCAACGCCGCTTCCTGCCTGGGGGCGGCACTTGGAGCCCGCGCCGGGGTTTCAGAAACCTGTTCGATTCGTTCCTTTATGGCGGAACGTTGTTATTTAGTAAATATTTATTCCCCTCTCCGAGGACTCTGCACTAATCACTGCCACTTGTCTTTAATAATAAATGGTGAACTTCAAATGCGGCAGAACTCAGCCGGCTAATCAGTGCTCGCCGGGAGGTGCAAAACTGTCTGAAGCCCACCGGTAGACATGAAAGACGGAACATTTCCTGTTCCAGCTCTCGGTGGCCCAGAATAAACTTGAGCCGAATGAGAGGATGTCGAGGCGGCGGCCTCCCGCGCGCCGGCCCGGGAGCCCGGGTTCCATCTGCCTGCAGCGGGAGGTGCACCCCTGCCCGCTTCGCCCCGAGGACCCACGGAACCCGCGGCTCTGCCCGCCACACAATCTGGGCTGCCGCTCCCTTGGGCTTTACGTGAAAGCTTCCTTTTAAACTCGCTATTTGGTCGCAAGCCATTTAGCCCTTTCCGTGGGCCCGGGCGAGGGGCGGAGAGCGACCCGCGCTCCTGGGAACCTGGGGGCTCCGCGCTGGGGACTCCGGGCCGCCCGCCTCGGCTCTGGCCAGGGGGTCAGCACGCGGGATGGTGTTTGCGCCAGCCTTCCAGCCCTTTGGTCTCCAAAGGCTTTTTGTATTCAGTAGGGAAGGTAAAGGCCGCCCCTTTAATGGTTGCATTTTGGAATGTAACAAACCATGAGGACCACCCGGTACGCTTGCATTGGCATCATACGACCCCCGCGGTCCCACCGTCACCCACGGCTGATTTGGAAATGCCACGGGGCCTTTAGACATAGGGACTTTTGGCCCAGACACAAGACTAAAAATACTGAACACGTCTTGAGACATAACTCATTTATCTACAATTCTGTTTACTCAAGGTGTAATTTTAATTCTATATTGCCCATTCTAGTGAAGACATGAGTGTTTGAAGCGGGCTGAGTATAGTTTTCTGATAAGCCATATTTTAGCTTTAAATAAGAACTGCATTGCCTCCAAAGTATTCCATCTTTTGTGTAACAGAGACCCATAGATCCTAAGTGAAATTTGTTCTCAAATTTAACACATTTCTGTAACATATTTAAACCTGACTTAATTTAGAATGGGTTGCTGGCACCATTGGGATTGATATTAAAATGGTTTTTGCCTCATTCACATCGAGCCCTGCAAATGTACTTTAAATTCTACGCTCTTAATAATCCCTAGGCATGGAGAAAAGATTGGAAGCTCTTTTTCTGCAACCGCTCACTAAAAACAACACCGTGCACGGTTTCAGTGATGAGCTTGGAGTGCCTCTCTGTGGAAGAAGGTGGGCACTGCAATTTTTCTTCCTTAAGTTGACTTGCTGCTGTCTTGGGAACCGTGGTTCCTTACCTCTGCCCACCATGAAATCCGATGTTACTTTTCCATTAACTTTTGTGGATTGGATCTCATTCCTTTTTTTCCATAGAAACTTAAATATGTGTTAAAAATAATGAATGAATCTTCTTGTCTCCTCTGCCCCCAAAGCTTTGCAACTGATGATAAAAGATGAGACCATTTTCTTGCAAAGCCCAAAGTTGGGTTAGTACCTATTCTGACATTTAGGACTAGACAGAACGGCGTGATAAGAAGCACAGACAGATGTTATCTTATGTGCCAGCAGTGGCTGCTACAGAAAGCTACTGAGACAGAGTTGGGGCTCAGGAAGAAAAGAATGATGTGATACAGAAAGTTAGGTGTAAAAAGTAAGTTACTCACTCTCCCTCCAAAGAGTTGAAACCTTCATTGTTGATCTATAACAATGCTGGCCATTGGCTGATTGTCGTGAGTTCATTTCATTTACTTCAGTTTTAATCTCAAAAGTCAAAACAGCATATTCAGGCCAGGCAAGGTGACTCGCACCTGTAATCTCAGCACTTTGGGAGCCTGAGGCAGGAGGATCACTTGAGGTCAGGTGTTTGAGACCAACCTGGGCAACGTAGCCAGATGCCCATCTCTCAAAAATTTTAAAAATTAACTGGTCGTGGTGGCAGGTGCTTGTAGTCTTAGCTCCTTGGGAGGTTGAGGCAGGAGGATCACTTGAGCCCAGGAGTTCAAGGTTGCAGTCAGCCAAGATCGCACCACTGCACTCCGACCTGGAGTGAAACCTAAACTTGGTTTCCCTCAGAGGTGATCAATCTTTATCTGAGTCATATGTTCAAGTTACACTTTAATAAGAGATATTTTCCTTAGGATGCTTTTAACTGCGACTAAAACCCAAAATCTGTCTTATACAATACATGAGTACATTGACTCATATAATTGAAAATTCAGCTCAAGCTTCAAGCAAGGGTTGATATAGAGGCCCCCATAGTGTCACCATAGTATTAATTTCTTTCCATTTTTCTGCGTTATTGTCCCAGATATTGCCTAAAAGTGGGTGGATGAAGCCACCAACGTTATCATGGCTGCTCGAAGGAGGTAACTCAATGTTCTCTAAGAAGGAACAACACATGAAAATGGCTGTCATTTGAAAAATATATATTTTTATAAAAGAGAAAGTAATCTACAGATAAGACAGTATTTCAGAAGCAAAGCTTTATTTATTTTGAGTCTGTGTAGGTCCATGGTGGGGGAACTTCTCCTCCCTTTTGCTACCATATAAACATTTAGTATACCAATAAAAAGAGGCTGTGGTGAATCCCAACACACATGCCAGGCTTCACACAGCACACCAAACTCAGTGCTGGGAGACACGTGAGAGGATGTATGGTCTTGACTCTTCATCATCTAGGGCAGTAACTGAGACCCAGGGCAGAGAAGTGAACATAAATTTCATTGTATGAAAACTGAAAAGGCACTTCAAAACATAAGTGGGGATCAAGCCTCTGCACACCAAAACTTGTTTATTAGTCAAGAAACAACAACTGCAGGCTGAATGCACTGGCTCATGCCTGCAATCCCAGCACTTTGGGTGGCCAAAGTGAATGGATCTCTTAAACCCAGGAGTTTGAGACCAGCCTGGGCAACATGGGGAAAATCCATCGCTACAAAAAATTAGCCAAGCATGGTGGTGTGCACCTGTAGTCCCAGCCACTTAGGAGGCTAAGGTGAGAGGATCACTTGAGCCCAGGAGGTTGAGTCTGCAGTAAGCCAAGATCATACTACTGCACTTCAGCCTGAGTGACAGTGTAAGACCCTTTCTCAAGACACCGTGGTCTAATTTCAGATAGCAAGCTTATTTTTCTCTGATACCCACAGCTCCTACTTGACTTCATATGATGTTTTCTAAATTGATACACACACGGCAAAGAATGCATTCTATAGTGTAGGAAATATAACTGGTATATGAATATCAAATGCAGGATCTCACCAAGATTATTGTTTAGGATGAGCCTATAGTTTATGTATCAGTGATAGTCCATCTTTTATAATCTGTTTTGTGACTTTAATTTTAGGATTCACAAATAGCCATGAACCTTCCATAGAGTCAACCTTGCACATTGAAAGCAAATTTTACACGCTGCTGTATTCACAGAAAAGCTTTGGATACTCTGGATATGTATAAAGGTTTAAGAGAAAAAATTTCTAAAGCTTTAAAGGCTGTCAGTCTCATTAGTGTCAAGCCACTGATTTCTTTACCTTTTTTTTTTTTAACTTTTTAAAGAAATGAAGCTCATTGGCTTTCACTCAGTAATGTTCTCACTCCTCTATTTGTTTTGCAAGGAACTTCAAGTCTCTTCTGTATGTAATCTTCAATCTGCCAAATTGTATGCATGACTTGTGTTGGTGTTAAAAGATAATTGCTCATTTGAACATTCTAAATCTAGCCTTCCATGGCAAGTTTACATTCCTCATGCAAGATAAAGTGAATGGGGAGATCATAAAACTGGAGCTATGAGGAACACTGTTTGATCATGGTAAGATCGGTTTTGTTACTTAATTACTTTGTTTAAATTCATCTGAAGAACCAGTCGTAAATATTTTAAACCTTATCAAAGAAACACTTGAAAAAAGGGCCTCAGATTTCTCCTTCTGGCAGTAAAAGAGATTAAATATTCTGAAAGATCCTGCCCCTCAAAAACACGTAGATCCTGGATAAATCATCCTTTATTTCATTTCTGAATTAGTAAAGACAAGGGGAAATCTTCAATATCCTTCCAAAAAAATAAATTTTCAAAAGGCAAGACAGTGAGCAATAATAAAAGGGAGAAAATGGGCTGGCCTAAAGACAAAAGCTACTATCAGAGCTATGGTAGCTGAACTAACTCTTGGGCTAGAAGCAAATACAGGAACTGTACCTGAAAGTACTACTTTAAGCTAACATTCTCAAAGGACACTAAAGTATTGCAGGTCAGTATTTCCCCTGTTTCGTAGCAAAAGCAAAGTGTTTTCTGGAGAAAATTATCCCCTATGTATTCCCACGGGATTCTCACAGATTAAAAGGAAACAAATATGAACTCAAAACCAAAATCAGCAAATACACATTGAAAGAAGTCACCCTTATTACAAGTCACCAGTAACTACAAATAGATTTAAGCCCCTAAGCAATTCATATTTTGGAACTGTTGGATATAGAATATAAAATTGCAATCTATGAACTGTTTAAATAATGAAAGATGTGTTCATAAAATGATTGTTAAGAGACTGTCAAAAATATGCAGATTTATAAAATAAAAACAAAAAGGACTTTTGGAAATAAATATAATAGTTGAAAAAGGAAGTTTAACAAATAGTTTAAGTTGCAGATTAGCTGTGGATAAGAAAGAATTAGTGAACTGGATGATGTGTCTGAAAGAAATATCCAGGATCCAGTATATAGAAAAAAAGGAGGTAAATATTAAGATAGATTAAAAGATATGGAAGACAGAATAAAAGGCTTTAATATATATTTAGTCAGAGTCCTTGAGAGGAGAATAGAGAAAATTGAGAGCTGCTATATCTAAGGAGAAAATGAATTTTTCAGAATTGATGAAATGCAGGCCACGTATGGTGGCTCACGCCTATAATCTCAGCATTTTGGGAGACTGAGGTGGGCGGATCACTTGAGGCCAGGAGTTCGAGAGCAGCCTGGACAACATGGTGAAACCCCATCTCTACTAAAAAAACAAAAATTAGCTGGGCTTGGTGGTGTTCACCTAGAATCCCAGGTACTCAGGAGGCTGAGGCAGGAGAATCTCTTGAACCCAGGAGGTGGAGGTTGCAGTGAGCTGAGAGCATGCCACTGCACTCTAGCCTGGGAGACAGAGTGAAATTCCATCTCAAAAAAAAAGAAAAAGAATTGATGAAATACATATGTTCATAAGTAAAGAAAGTCAATGTATAATAAGCAAGATAAGTAAAAAGAAATCCATAAAGATATACATTTTAGTGAAATTGCAGACCATAAAAAACAACAAGAAGATATTAAAAGTAATCTGAGGCCGGGCACAGTGGCTCACACCTGTAATCCCAGCACTTTGGGAGGCCAAGGTGGGCAGATCACCTGAGGTCAGGAGTTCAAGACCAGCCTGGCCAGTAGTGAACCTCTTTCTCTACTAAAGATGCAAAAATTAGCCGGGCATGGTGGCAGGTGCCTATAGTCCCAGGTACTCAGGAAGGCTGAAGCAGGAGAATAGCTTGAACCAGGGAGGCAGAGGTTGCAGTGAGCCAAGAGCATGCCATTTCACTCCAGCCTGGGCAACAAGAGCGAAACTCCGTCTCAAAAAAAAAAAAGTAACTTGAAGGAAAAGGAATGATGATTAGCATCGCAAGAGCAGCAATAGAATGCAAAAGAAAGGGTTTAATAACTTTAAAGTATTTAGAGAAATTAACTGTCAATTAAAATTATGTACTCAGCAAAACCATCTTTTAATAAATAATTAGAAAATAGGCCGGGCACGGTGGCTCAAGCCTGTAATCCCAGCACTTTGGGAGGCCGAGACGGGCGGATCATGAGGTCAGGAGATCAAGACCATCCTGGCTAACATGGTGAAACCCCGTCTCTACTAAAAAAATAAAAAAAACTAGCCAGGCAAGGTGGCGGGCGCCTGTAGTCCCAGCTACTGAGGAGGCTGAGGCAGGAGAATGGCTTAAACCCGGGAGGCAGAGCTTGCAGTGAGCTGAGATCCGGCCTCTGCACTCCAGCCTGGGAGACAGAGCGAGACTCCGTCTCAAAAAAAAAAAAAAAAGAAAAGAAAGAAATTTTCATTTTTAGATGAACAAAAAACTAGAGTTTGGCATCAACAGATCTTCACAGAAACTCCTAAATGATGTGCTTCAATAGAAGAAAATTATTGCAAAAGTCTAAAATGCAGAAAGAAAAAATTGGTACAAATGTAGATAATTCTAAGATGACAACAACATATGCATGAAAAAGAGATTAAAAAGGATGAAGAGGAAGAAGTAGAAAAAAGAAGGTGAAGAAGAGAAGGAGATATAATTTACAGAGTTTAAAAATAAGGTATAGAACTAAAGTTTCTGCTTTCAATGGCATTTGAGTCAGAAGTAGGTAGCTGATTGAAAAGTGTTATAAGATTCTTTTTATTTTTCAGATCATTTAACTTATTGATTCACTTTAATATTACTTAAGTTTAACAGGTATGATAAGATTTCAGTAGTACTGGAAGAAAATAGTGTATTATGTTTAAGTAGTAAAGGGGAAACATTTGGTTAAGAAAAAAGTTTAACCAGAAAAACTAAATTAATTTTTTAAAGACAAGAGAAGAAACAAGAGTGAAACAAACAGGGGAAATTTTACATTGATAGAAATAAGTACCAATACACCAACAATCACACCAAATGTAAAAGGAGTAAATACCAGTTTGAAAAAAAAAGAAAGAAAACATAGCTATACTGTTTATCATAGTCATACTTTTAAAATGTGGGAAGGTTAAAAATACGAAGACGAAAGAACTACTAGACAAGTATCAAAATAATGCCCAGGCCACTACATTAGTATTAGATAAAACAGAATGTTGGTGGGACCTCATCTCTACAAAAAACACAAAAATTAGTTGGGTGTGGTGACGAATGCCTGTAGTCCCAACTACTAGGGAGGCTGAGGTGGGAGGATCACTTGATCCTGGGAGGCAGAGATTGCAGTGAGCCGAGATAGCACCAGTTCACTCCAGCCTGGGTGACACAGTGAGATCCTGTGTCACAAAGAATGTAAGACAAAGAGCATTACTGGAAATAGAGAAGTGTACTATATATTGATTTTAGTTTTCAATTCACTATGTGATTATAGCCATTTTAAACCCAGATATATACAAGAAAATTGCCTCAAAATCATTACAGGATACTTTAACACACCTCTAGTAATTATTGACAGCTTAGAAGATAGGAAATTTATACAGATGAACAATATTTAAACAATATACATTAAAAGGGATTGGTATTAATATAATTAACATATTTAGAATTGTACCCCTAATACCTAGAGCATACACATTCTTCTCAACACAGAAGCAATGTTTTCAAAAATCAACCACTTAAACATAGCCATACAGCAAGACTGGACGCATCTCAAAGGATGAGTGTCATAAATACCATGTTCTCGGGCAACAATATCATCAAAAAGGAAAAAAACAATAACACAAATCTGATGGACGACTTTGAGTCACACATTCAAGAAGTTTTAGGCCGGGCGCGGTGGCTCAAGCCTGTAATCCCAGCACTTTGGGAGGCCGAGACGGGCGGATCACGAGGTCAGGAGATCGAGACCATCCTGGCTAACACCGTGAAACCACGTCTCTACTAAAAATACAAAAAAAACTAGCCGGGCGAGGTGGCGGGCGCCTGTAGTCCCAGCTACCTGGGAGGCTGAGGCAGGAGAATGGCGTAAACCCGGGAGGCGGAGCTTGCAGTGAGCTGAGATCCCGCCACTGCACTCCAGTCCGGGCAACAGAGCGAGACTCCGCCTCAAAAAAAAAGAAGTTTTAATCAGAATAACTACAAAGAAGAGTATAACCTAGTACATCAGCGTAAAACAGCTGAAAACCAAAAACAAGAAGCAAATTTTTAAAGTAGTCAAAAGAGATACTATCTTCAAAGAAGCAACAGTAAAATAAGCGGCCATCTTCTCAACAGAAACCATGAATGTCAGAAGACAATGTGCTAAAAGAAAATAACAATAATGTAGCATTTCATACTCACCAAGAAAACCCGTCAAAGATAAAAGCAAAAGAAAGACAGTTTCAGACCTACAAAGTGGGTGAATTTCTCACTAACAGACCTGCATTACGGGAAATACTAAAGGGCGTTCTTCAGGCAGAAGTAATGGCCAGTGGTCCCAGACGGAAACTCAAAGGTGCAAGAAGAAATGAAAACCAACAGAGAAAATAATATAGAAGTAAATATAAATGAATATTTACAATATAAAACAATAAGAATATTGCTTGGTGGGAATATAGATATAGATATGACTGTAATAGCACAGAAGTCAAGAGAACAAGTAGAGTGAAAATGTTTTCCAGTGTCTGTGATTAACACAGCTGTTCTCAAAGTGTAGTCTCCAGGTTTGCATTTGCATCACCAGTATCACTCAGGAAATTGTTGGAAATGCAGATTCTCATGCCTCACCCCATGCCTGCTGAATCAGAAACCCTGATGACAGAACCCAGCAATCTGTGCTTTAACAAACCCTTAAGGCAATTCTGATGCATGTTCAAGTTTGAGAACCACTGGCCTGGGAAATCACAAAAGTGACAACTTACATAGACGTTTAATAAATTGAGTAGCATGTTGTTATCTCTATGGCAACCACTAAAAACTAATAAAATGATATGTAATTACTTAACCAAGGAAGAGGGGACTACAATAATAAAAAATACTTAATCATAATAAAAAGCAAGAACTTTGAAAAATGAGCAGAGGCAATTCAGTGAAGAAAGGACAGTCTTTCAACAAATGGTGCTGGAACAACTGGGGATATTAAAAAAACAAAAACAAAAAAAACCTAGACACAGACCTTGCACCTTTCACAAAACGTGACTCAAAGCAGATCATAAACCTAAACATTAAAACACAAAACTGTAAAACTTCTAGAAGATAACATAGGATAAAATAGCAGCGACTTTGGGTTTAGTGGTGTCTTTTTAGATACAACACTGAAAGCTCAATCCATGAAAAAAAATTAGCAAGTCGGACTTTATTAAATTTAAATACTCTTCAAAACACACTTTGCTCTGCAACTGATGGCATCTGTAAGACTCAAGACAAAAGGAACTACAGAAGTACTCTAGTTGATAAAGTTTTTCCCCATAGAGGTATGGATTAAGAGTTCTAGTACTGCCTGATACTGCTATACATGTATACAGGAATTCAACAATTAAGCAAATGGATAGCAGATGATAGGAGGCAGTTTTCTCACTATTGGAAGTAGGAATTTATAGATAAGGAAAAGGAGGGGAGTAGAATGATGCATGTGGTAATAGATTAGAACTAGAGACATCGGTAAGAACTTCTATAACAATTAACAATATGGAAACAGATGGTTACAGATAGAAATATTTATAAATATGTGTATATATACAAAGTAGTATACATACATACATTAATTGCTCTGTCAGGTGAGAAGTCTGCAAAAAAAAAAAAAAAAAAAAAACTACATCCCAATAGCAATGAACACACCTAGCACCCAGATCTTGGTTCCTAATATCATTCTCCAAAATAAAGGAATCAGGGCTCCCTGGAGTAATGAGTGACTAGGACTGGGGCGGGAAAATACAAGATGAGCCTGCAGTGTCTTATAGTACTAGAAGTAAGAAACTGCATTCTCTCTCCCTTACTCTGTCTCTCTTCTCTCTCTCTCTCTCTCTCACACACACACACACACACACACACACAAATTAATGAGAGTATCTCAAAGGGGCTCAAGACCAAAAAGCTCCCAATGGCCAAAGCTAGAAAGATTTCAGCAAGGAAAGAAGTAGTTTGGGATTAGAGCCCAGAGTATAAAACACATATGCATGAGCTCAGATTTGATATAAATATATGATTAAATAAGTTAATAAACACAGGAAAAGAAACAAATATTCAGTACAAAAAAAAGAATTCCAAATAAATTGTATTAGTATGGTGACTAGGTTGGCCAGGCTTGGTGACTACACTGGCCCGGCTACACTGTTCCATACCTTCCACTGTCGGATTGGGCTGCTACCTCTGTGCCTGCCAGTCGTGTTATTAATACTACTGCTGCTGCTGTCACTGCTGCTGCTGCTGCTGCTGGGACCTGGTCCTGGGTCCGGCGGGGCCTCCAAGAGGTCACACGTGCACCGACGTGGGATCCTGGAACTGGCAGGAACTGTGGGTTGTATTGACTCCCGAACCCCACTTGCTTATGGGAAATACGGTTGCTGCTGTGGTCTGGGAGGCCATGGCCAGGGCCGGGATGCCATTGACTGCAGCAGCAGAGAACAAATGCCAAAAACACTTGTGCAGGTGTGACCAGGAGATTGCTAACTGCTAGCCCAAACTGAGTACAACTTAAAGTACCTCTTCTACCCCCAGTTTCGGTGTCAGCAGGACTCGCCCAAGTGCGACTGGCTAGCTTGACTTGAAATGCTCCTTTGCACAAAGAAATAAAACTCCTTCTCGCTAATGAAAAAGTATTATATTGTTACTTCATCCTAATGGAGGGGGACCATAATTTTCCACTCCTTAAGGGCTATGTATAAGGAACTTCCTTCCAAGGAGTACAGTTAGAAGGGGGAAATTTAAGTGAGTATTTTTATGATAGGGACACTCAAGAAACAGTAACCCAACCAAGTGATCAAGGTCATATCAAGCATCATAAATCACGTTGATAATCTTGATATTATCTGTGATGAAAATGGCACTTTTCTTCTATGATAAACCCATAAACCCAGTCTAATTGTGAGAAAAACATCTGTCAACCTAATTAACAGAGAGGGAGACTGTCTAAAAGAAAATGATGTTTATTTGGGAATAAGCGTTGCCATGGCAATAAGCATCCCATAGTAAACTACATGAGTATTCAGGGAAGTCAAAGAAGAAAAAGGCTTTTAGAGGAAAAATGAGGAGTACACAATTGTTTTGACACTATTATCCTTGGCTACAAGTTTGGCACTAGTCTGAGGTTGAACAGGAAGTTGCTGGGCAGATGTCCTTACAGGAGTACTTCTTTGTATATAGTTGCAATGACCTTTGTGGTTTCTGCAGTCTTCTGTGATAGTTCTTGTTATCAGGCACTTGGGAATAAGAAACTTCCCTTCGAGACCTTCCCTGGCTCTCTTTGTCAGGAATTTTAATGCAAGTGACTCCATTTTGATTCTGACAATTTTCACATAATCAATAGATTTGTGGAATTTATTCTAATTATATTGGAATTTTACAAATTCCAACAGAGGGCATCCCACAGTATACCAGACCAGTATGCCTCAAAAGTTGTCAAGGTCATTAAAAGCAAGGAAAATCAAGAGGAATCAGGAGACACGAGCATTAAATGTAATGTAGTATCATGGATGAAATCCTGGAACAGAAAAATGAGATTAGGTAAAAACTAAGGACATTTGGATAAACTATGGACTTTAGTTAGTAATAATGCACCATTATTACTGGGGGTACATAGGAACTCTGTACTATCTGTTCAATTTTCCTGGAAACCTAAAACCATTCTAAAATAAAGTCTCATTTTTTAAGACAAGATGACAGAAAAATAACATTGACTAGATGAGAAAAATGGAAAGCATATGATAAGATGGTAGACATAAATACTTAATCAGTAATTGCATTAAGTGCAAAGAGATTAAATTCTTTCCATTAAAAAAACAAAGATCATCAGGCTGAATTTTCAAAAACTACTATATGTTGCTTATAAAAGAAAACTTTAATAAAATGCACAGAGGTGCCTCATGCCTATAATCTCAGTGCTTTGGAAGGCCAAGCAGAAGGCTGGCATGAGACCGGGAGTTGGAAAACAGCCTGGGCAACACACTGAGACCTTGTCTTTACAAAAAATAAAAATAAAAAATTCACTAGACGTGGTGGCACACAACTGCAGTCTTAGCTACTCAGGAGGCATAAGTAGGAGGATTTCTTGAACTCAGCAGTTTGAGGATGCAGTGAGCCATGATTGCGCCACTACACTCCAACCTGGGCAATACAGCAGGATCCCAACTCAAAAAAAAAGGTACAGAAAGATTAAAAATGAAAGAATGGGAAAAGATATGTTATGCGAATATTAACCTACTATCAAAAATGCTTAGTAGGAAAAAGAAACTAGATATATCTTTTTCCACTATTTTACTTTCAATATTTCTGTATCTTTAGATATAAGGTTAATCTGTTTGGGAAGTACTAGATTAGATAGAGTTTAAGACAATAATTTACTGAAAATAAAATGAACATTTCACAATAACAAAAAGGTCAGTTCACCAAGAAGATATGGTAATTTGCAATCTGTAACTACCTAGTAACATTGCCTCAATGTGTATTAAGCAAAAATTGACAGCATTAAGAGAAGAAATAAACACATCCACAATCAGTGAGCTTTTTAAAATACCTATCTCAGTATTGCTAGGACAGGCAGGTAAAAAAGGGGTAAGGATATAGATTATCTTAAATATATAATTAACAACTTGAACTTAGTAAATAGAAATAGAAAACCACCCCCACAAATGCAGAATACAAATTGTACACGCAGAATGATACAAAAATTGTCTGGCTGTTCTACAATAAATCACATCTTAACAAATTTTAAAATATTAAATTAGAATATATTATCTGACTACAGAGGGACAAAACTAGAAATAAGTAACAAAAATGATTAGTAGGAAATGTCAATATGCTTATCAATTAAACAGGACAGTTCTAAATAATCTAAAGATCAAAGAACAAATCACAATGAAAATTAGAAAATATTTTCAATTGAACAATAAATAAAACACATTTCAACACATGTAGGCTACATACAAAACCAGGATTACAAGAGAAATGTATAGCTTTAAATACTTACATTAGTAAATAGATTAAGAATTAATTATCTAAGCATTTATTCTCAAAGAGCTGAGAAAAGAACGGCAAAATATTCCCAAAGAAAATTGAAAGAAGAAAATAAGAAACATAAAAGCAAATTGATCTAGTAGAAAACAGATGTACAATATAAAAATAAGATAAAACACGCAAATTATAAATCTAGGAATGAAAGAGGAGATATTACTACAAATACTATAGGTATTTTAAAATTAATTTAAAAGATATAACTTATGCCAATAAATTTGACAATTTAAGTGACACACATGGACAAATTCCTTAGAAAATATAATTTACCAGAAATGACACAAGAACAAATAGAAAAGTTTTCTTTGTGGGAATTTTTGGTTTTTTACAATATATTCAATTTCTGTAATAGGTAGAGGACTATTTGAGTTATTTGTGTCCTCTTTCATAAGCTTTGAATTTTAAGCTGTCAAGAAATTTGCCTATTTTATTTAAGTTGTCAAATCTATAAGCTTACAGTTGCAAGTGATATTTATTATCCTTTTAATGTCTGTAGGGTTGGTAATGATATCCCTTTTTTATACGTGATATTGGCTATTTATATCTTCACTCTTTTTTTTTTCCTCAATCAGTCTGGCTAGAGGTTCATCAGCTTTACTAATCTCATCAAATAACCAACTTTTGATTTCACTGATTTTCTCTATTGTTTTTATGTTTCCTATTTCACTGACTTCTGTCCTTATCTTTATTGTTATTCTCCTCACTTTGGGCTTGATTTTCTCTTCTTTTTCTATTCCTTTTTGATTTTTTTTTTTTTTGAGAGAGAGATAGGGTCTCACTATGCTCTCAAACTCCTAGGCTCAAGCAATCCTCCTGCCTTGGCCTACCAAAGTGCTAGGATAACAGGAATGAGCCACTGGACCTGGTCTCCCTTTTGTTATTATTAAGGTGGGAGCTGATAAAGGACATCTACAAAAGAAACTTAAAATTAATTTCATATTTAATGATTAAAAACTGAATGATTTCCCCTTAACATCAGGAACAACACGAGGATGTCCACTCTCACTATTTCCATTCCATACCATAGTGCAGATGGAGTGGAATAAAGCAAGAAAAAGAAATAAAAGACATACAAATTACAAATACAGAAATAAGCCTATCTCTATTTACAGAAACCATAATTTTCTATGCAGAAAAACCTAAAGAATCTATTTTTTAAAAAGACTAGAAACCATGAGTTTAGTAAGGTTTCAGGATATAAGATCAGTATTTTAAAATATCACTTGCATTCTATATAATAGTAGGGAAGATTTAGAAATTGAAATTTTAAAGCAGAATTATTTACAGTAGCATCAAAAAAACATACTTAGAGATAAACCTAAAAAATATTGTAGAAGTTGCACACTAAAAAGCATAAAACATTACTAAGAAAAAATAAAGAACTACATAAATGTACTGAGTTGACAGATCAGGATACCCTATATTGTTCAGGTATCAATCCTAATAGATCTACAGATTCAATGCATATCCAGTTAGTATCCTTTCAGGTATTTATTTAAAGAAATAACCAAGTGTATTCCAATATAATACAGAAAGAAAAAAAAAAAAAGAATAACCTATTTTCCCACCAGGCATCCACAGAGTTCCTATACTCATATTTCATACTATCTTTAGGATTTAGAATTTCCCCTAATTAAATTCATTTGCTCCATGCTCATTGCTTAATCTACTGTACATTGGATGATTGTATACTTTTTAAACCACATACAATCATATTTTATTAAAAGCAATGATTGACATAAATACATTCAATTAAAGTAATTTTTTGTTTGGCCTGTTGGGAAGAATCAAGAAATTCACATATCAATATATAAATTTACCACATAACCCTTTATCTAAAAAAGAAAAGTATGAATCTATATTTCCTCACTTGTAAGCAATAGAAGTAATGAGTATATTCTTCTGCATTTTTTGCACAGCAGCTTGTCACTAACATCTGCTGCTCTTTATATGATGCTTATGTGAAGATATGTGCCAGTTATTGTAAGCTCTATGAAAAAAGGAAGATAGAACATGTGTGAACCAAAACCATAAAATATGAGTATCAGGATCCTATTTTTAAAGCACTGCCTATGTCTTATTTCATCACACATTTGCCTCTAGTTTTGACTCTCCTATTTATGTGAATGTTTCTGTGAAGTAATTAACCAAAATCCATGTCGTTTGGCCTCTTCACCCCGTACATTCTGCCAACACTTGCCTGACCCAATCATCTCCCACATCCTGTGTGTGGCATGTCTCCAAAGCCTCCTAGAAATTCAGGGTTGATTTCTGCTGCACCTATTTGATTAGCTCATTTTGCAAGTTTCTGGGTCGATGCAGACGATCACAAAGCCTGCTTGGCCAAGGGACAGAAATCAATAAGGAGGGAGACAGCAGGAACGACAGGGGTCGGGTTCAGAAACCTTGCCACACAGTGCGCTGGCTTTGTTGAGCTTCATGGCACAGGCCCATGTTCTGTAAACTTTTCATCTGCACACAAATTGCATTTCACAGCGATACTAAAAGGGTGGGTTACTGATGGTGCATGTGGGAGGTATGTGCACAAATCCTGTTATCAGATAATGGGATTACCATGCATGCCTCCTGAGCATGCTTTGAAAGTTTACTCCTGAATCTACATATACAGTCACGGGCCAGCCATTTTATAGCACAACAAATAAAATTGCTGCCAAATCACTTTTAAAGTTGCTATTACCATCATCATTTCTGTCATCACTTCTGAGTTGCGCCAAGGCAAGCACTATTTTCATCACCCCCACACCCACCCCGAGTAACACCAGATTGTTTCTTAGTGTTTGTTCTGAAGCCCATAGAAAACTATAGACCTTGAGGAAATAAAGAAGAAAAATTAATAGGGAAAAAAGAAAATACCAGGTATTTCAGCAAGACTGGTAAGATGTCTTCCACAAAACTTATAACCAGAAAAATGATTTTAAATGGTCATTTACCCTCCATGTTGTCATTGGCTTTGGTGTAAGTTTTCACTTAGTCTTAGGTTACAGGCAGCAGAGGTGCAGGATCCAGCTTGTACCCATTTCAAAAATGTCATGTTCATGACTTTTGCCCTCCTGTGGCTAAAAAGACCTCATACTGTGCTCCAACTTCACCACCCCAGGTGGAGAAACTGCTCTGTGTGGGAAGACCAGGCCACAGTCCTCAGGACTATGGTCATTATTGATCAGAATCCCTGAACCAACAGTCATAATGTCATAATGCACAATCTATCTGTTAAAATAAAACTTTTTTTTCTTTTGTGATAGAGTTTCCTCTGTCACCGCTGGAGAGCAATGGCACAATCTCAGCTCACTGCAACCTCTACCTCCTGGGTTCAAGCTGTTCTGCCTCAGCCTCCTGAGTAGCTGGGATTACAGGCATGCACCACCACACCCGGCTAATTTTTGTATTTTTAGTAGAGATGGGGTTTTACCATGTTGGCCAGGCTGGTCTCGACCTCCTGGTCTCAAATGATCCACCGCCTTGGCCTCCCAAAATGCTGAGATTACAGGTGTTAGCCACCATGCCTGGCCAAAAGAAAAACTTCAGACAGGCAGGAGCAATGGCTTACGCCTGTAATCTCAGCACTTTGGGAGTCCAAGACGGAAGGATCACCTGAGGT